>NC_074672.1:51787409-52002740 GCF_029448725.1 Salvelinus fontinalis
AATCTTCCATCATCTTTGAAATGCAAGAGAAAGGCCATAATATAATATTGCAGTTTAGGTGCAATTTAGATTTTGGCCACTAGATGGCAGCAGTGTGTGCGCAGTTTCAGATTGATCCAGTGAAGCGTTGCAATACTGCACAGTATTTTGTATTAAGTCTGCTCAAATGTGCCGAATTGGTCAATTTATATATTTTCAAGTACATAACTATAGAGAACATACAAAAATGATATGGTAATACAACATTTAAGTTTACACACTCCCAGGAATATCATACATGATGGATCATTAGCTTATACACTAACTGTCTCACATCTAGATTGCCAGGCGGGGTGGGTGTGGAGCCAGAGACAGCAGTAGAGTCGAACTGTAGACCCCAGTTCCTACATTTCAATATATCCAATGAACAATTGGATTTGATCAAACTAAACTATGCTACATTTTATCTCTGGGACCCTCAGGATGACAAATCAGAGCAAGATTACTGAAGTACATTATTTACCTTCAGAGGTAAACGTATCAAACCAGTTGCCGTGACACATTTGTTGTGTTGTTGTGCACTCTCCTCAAACAATAGAATTGGTATTTTTTTTCACTGTAACAGCTACTGTAAATTGGACAATGCAGTTAGATTAACAAGAATTTAAGCTTTCTGCCTATATAAGACATGTCTATGTCCCGGAAAGTTGGCTGTTACTTATAGCATCATTCTAGTCACATTAGTGCACGCAAGCATAATTCGTCCCGGTATAGGGACACCGATCCCGTAGAGGTTTTAACGTTAATTGGAGTCACCATCTGGTTACCTGGTTACCATCTGGTTACCTGGTTACCATCTGGTTACCTAAACTACAAACATAGTGATGTTTTGGGGTTATTACATACAGTATTAATGAACTTTTCTGGATAGTCTAAACTACCCACAATGCACTTTTTCTAAATGTCATATGGAGAATCTACTCTGTACTACCGAGTTCGTATGCTAGCTAGTTAGCTGGCTCAAGCTAGCCATGCTAGCATGTAATTACATCCCAGACCTGTAAGTGTTAGCGGTGGTAAGCTAAAATCTACCAATCACGAGGAAGTGCGACGTAAACAATGAACAGATGGGGCATGCAGCAACCTCATGCTCTTCATGGACTCTGTGGGTGTGTTATCTAGTGGGGACCCGTTGGCACGGCAGACTCTGATGCCTTCCTGCTTGCTCAAATTGAAGTGTAGTAGCTCGTCTGTTCTCCTTTTTGTTTAGTCAACTTTTTCGGCATGTTTCTCTGTGAAGGAAGCTACGGGAGTTATGTAACTTCTGCACCTTGGCTTAATGCTAGCACGCAAGCTGACTGACATCTGGAATCTATCTATATTGGATTTCCCCGACTCTCCCTTGGCCAGGTGAAGCACCTACCTCCCCCTCGCTTCAGTAGCTAACTCAGCCTGCACTCTATTAAAAGTTTGACTTGCTTTTGATCTGTGGTTACAGTATGTTTTAGTTGTGTTGAGTTTGTGGTGGTTGGCTAGGCTAGGCTAGGCTAATAGCTGACATTAGCTGAATACAACCTTACCGTGAAATGCCTACTTACAAGCCTTTAACCAACAATTCAATTCAAGAAATAGTGTTAAGAAAATATTTACTAAATAAACTAAAGTTTAAAAAAAAATGAATCAAAGTGTAACAAGAAAAAAGCATAACATATACAGGGGGTACCGGTAGCGAGTCAATGTGCAGGGGTACCGGTAGCGAGTCAAGGGGTACCGGTAGCGAGTCAAGGGGTGCCGGTAGCGAGTCAAGGGGTACCGGTTAGTCAAGGTCATTTGTAAAGTGACTATGCACAGATAATAAACAGCGAGTAGCAGCAGTGTAAAAACAAAGGGGGGGGGGGGCATTTGATTAATTGTGGCTTGGGGGTGGAAGCTGTTCAGGAGCCTTTTGGTCCTAGACTTGGCACTCCGGTACTGCTTGCTGTGCGGTAGCAGAGACAACAGTCTATGACTTGGGTGACTGGAGTTTTGACCATTTGTTGACCATTTTTTGGTATTCTACCTCAGGTGAACAATACCTCAAAGACTTCTTTAATATTAGACATTGTGCACCAGCAGTTATTGACAAATAGACACACCCCCCGCCCCTCATCTTACCAGACGTAGCTGCTCTGTCCTGCCGATAAACAGAGAAGCCAGCCAGCTCTATATTATCCGTGTCGTCGTTTAGCCACGACTCGGTGAAACATAAGATATTACAGTTTTTAATGTCCCGTTGGTAGGATAGTCTTAATCGTTGATCGTCAGTTTGTTTTCCAATGATTGGCACGTTGGCCAATAATACGGAGAGTAGTTGTGGTTCGCCTTCTTCTCTGCAAATTCTAACAAGGAACCCTACCCTTCTCCCCCGTCTTTTCTTCACGCGGTGAACGGGATTTGGGACTTGTTTCGACAAATCAGTATATCCTTCGCATCAGACTCATTAAAGAAAAAATATCTTTGTCCAGTACGAGGTGAGTAATCGCTGTCCTGATGTCCAAAAGCTCTTTTCGGGTCATAAGAGACGGTGGCAGAAACATTATGTACAAAATAAATTACAAACAATGCGAAAAAACGAACAAAATAGCACAGTTGGTTAGGAGCTCGTAAAACGTCAGCCCTCCCCCTCTGGCACCATTATCAGTAAGGGTCAGTGCTAACATAACATTAGCAAGCTGGTAGGGCTAACGTTAACAGGCTAGTTGGCTAGCAACCTTGCAAGTTTTGTAACAATACATTTAAGTATTCGCTAGTAAGTTGGCTGAAAATCTAATTGAAACCAATAGTCATGAGTGCAAAGGATTGTTTAATTTAAACTTATACATTTGAAGTTATTTCTGTTTGAGTTTACATTACACCTGCCAGATCCTCCATATTAAATCATATCTGGCATTCGGATCGGATTTAATTAGTAACTTTAAAAAACTGTAAAAGTGAGGTGTAACTTTGCATTGGGTTTTTTGATGCGTATACTAATGCAGATTCCTATGTTACATGTGATTAAGTTTATGCTACCTACCCTTTAACCTTACGATTTCACAAAATTCCCCCCGACACACACGTCAAACACAAGGACTTACCGTGTTTCCTACGTTACGAAGGCCGACTCTTCCACTCCCAACCTTGAGCTTTTCTTTCTGTGGAGGAGATTCAGATGAAGTCAGAGCTGAGCTGAGGGGGGACAGTCAGAGCTGAGCTGAGGGGGGACAGTCAGAGCTGAGCTGAAGGGGGACAGTCAGAGCTGAGCTGAGGGGGGACAGTCAGAGCTGAGGGGGGACAGTCAGAGCTGAAGGGGGACAGTCAGAGCTGAAGGGGGACAGTCAGAGCTGAAGGTGGACAGTCAGAGCTGAAGGGGACAGTCAGAGCTGAAGGGGACAGTCAGAGCTGAAGGGGGACAGTCAGAGCTGAAGGGGGACAGTCAGAGCTGAAGGGGGACAGTCAGAGCTGAAGGGGGACAGTCAGAGCTGAAGGGGGACAGTCAGAGCTGAAGGGGGACAGTCAGAGCTGAAGGGGGACAGTCAGAGCTGAAGGGGGACAGTCAGAGCTGAAGGGGGACAGTCAGAGCTGAGGGGGACAGTCAGAGCTGAGGGGGACAGTCAGAGCTGAGGGGGACAGTCAGAGCTGAGGGGGACAGTCAGAGCTGAGGGGGACAGTCAGAGCTGAGGGGGACAGTCAGAGCTGAGGGGGACAGTCAGAGCTGAGGGGGACAGTCAGAGCTGAGGGGGACAGTCAGAGCTGAGGGGGACAGTCAGAGCTGAGGGGGACAGTCAGAGCTGAGGGGGACAGTCAGAGCTGAGGGGGACAGTCAGAGCTGAGGGGGACAGTCAGAGCTGAGGGGGACAGTCAGAGCTGAGGTGAAGGGGCAGTCAGAGCTGAGGGGACAGTCAGAGCTGAAGGGGGACAGTCAGAGCTGAAGGGGGACAGTCAGAGCTGAAGGGGACAGTCAGAGCTGAAGGAGACAGTCAGAGCTGAAGGGGGACAGTCAGAGCTGAAGGGGGACAGTCAGAGCTGAAGGGGGACAGTCAGAGCTGAAGGGGGACAGTCAGAGCTGAAGGGGGACAGTCAGAGCTGAGGGGGACAGTCAGAGCTGAGGGGGACAGTCAGAGCTGAGGGGGACAGTCAGAGCTGAGGGGGACAGTCAGAGCTGAGGGGGACAGTCAGAGCTGAGGGGGACAGTCAGAGATGAGGTGGGCAGTCAGAGATGAGGTGGGCAGTCAGAGCTGAAGGGGACAGTCAGAGCTGAGGGGGACAGTCAGAGCTGAGGGGGACAGTCAGAGCTGAGGGGGACAGTCAGAGCTGAGGGGGACAGTCAGAGCTGAGGGGGACAGTCAGAGCTGAGGGGGACAGTCAGAGCTGAGGGGGACAGTCAGAGCTGAGGGGGACAGTCAGAGCTGAGGGGGACAGTCAGAGCTGAGGGGGACAGTCAGAGCTGAGGTGAGGGGGACAGTCAGAGCTGAGGTGAAGGGGCAGTCAGAGCTGAGGGGACAGTCAGAGCTGAGGTGAAGGGGACAGTCAGAGCTGAGGCGAAGGGGACAGTCAGAGCTGAGGTGAAGGGGACAGTCAGAGCTGAGGTGAAGGGGCAGTCAGGGTCCTGAACTGGCATACAGTTGTCGGTCTGTGGGTTGTTACAGGCATCCCACCCATGTGTGTCTGTGTACTGGAGTCCCCTCGTTAGTCAGGATGTGTTTTACCTGGCCCAGAGAGTCACCTCGTTAGTCAGGATGTGTTTCACCTGGCCCAGAGAGTCACCTCGTTAGTCAGGATGTGTTTCACCTGGCCCAGAGAGTCACCTCGTTAGTCAGGATGTGTTTCACCTGGCCCAGAGAGTCACCTCATTAGTCAGGATGCGTAACACCTGTGCTGGCCCAGCTGGATTTTAAGAGCTTCTGACCCAGTTTATCAGTTGGAAAGGAAATGTTTGTGGGCGTCTTTTAGAACCCCTTCCTAGTGGGAATCCATGGTGGACGTCTTATAGAACCCCTTCCTAGTGGGAACCCATGGTGGACGTCTTTTAGAACCCCTTCCTAGTGGGAACCCATGGTGGACGTCTTTTAGAACCCCTTCCTAGTGGGAACCCATGGTGGACGTCTTTTAGAACCCCTTCCTAGTGGGAACCCATGGTGGACGTCTTTTAGAACCCCTTCCTAGTGGGAACCCATGGTGGACGTCTTTTAGAACCCCTTCCTAGTGGGAACCCATGGTGGACGTCTTTTAGAACCCCTTCCTAGTGAGAACCCATGGTGGGCGTCTTTTAGAACCCCTTCCTAGTGGGAACCCATGGTGGGCGTCTTTTAGAACCCCTTCCTAGTGAGAACCCATGGTGGGCGTCTTTTAGAACCCCTTCCTAGTGGGAACCCATGGTGGGCGTCTTTTAGAACCCTTTACTAGAGACTTTGCCAACATTCAGAACTCATTTTGAAACCCCTTTCTGTTTTGGTTCAGATGTCAAAGTAATTCTCTTTGTTAGTTCCCTTTTCTGTGAGTGATGTCATTTTGAGTATGTCTTATGGGAACGTGTGTGAGCCAGATTAAGGCTGTTTATCTGGTTAGGATGAGGATTAGGCTCAGAGAGGAGGCTACACCGTTTATCCTGTTACACACAGGGAACACTGCTGACAGGGTTAGAGACGGTACCTGTGGGGGGGTTAGAGACGATACCTGTGGGGGGGTTAGAGACGGTACATGTGGCGGGGTTAGAGACGGTACCTGTGGCGGGGTTAGAGCACGGTACCTGTGGCGGGGTTAGAGCACGGTACCTGTGGCGGGGTTAGAGCACGGTACCTGTGGCGGGGTTAGAGCACGGTACCTGTGGCGGGGTTAGAGCACGGTACCTGTGGAGGGGTTAGAGACGGTACCTGCGGCGGGGTTAGAGACGGTACCTGCGGCGGGGTTAGAGCACGGTACCTGTGGAGGGGTTAGAGACGGTACCTGCGGCGGGGTTAGAGACGGTACCTGCGGCGGGGTTAGAGACGGTACAACCACAGGGTGCAGCAGGCTTTTGTTCCAAACCAGCATTAGCTCTGTCTCGCTGATCGACTGCTCATCAATGACTCATTAGCTCTGTCTCGCTGATCGACTGCTCATCAGCTGCTGATTCAACTCAGAACCAGGAACTAAAGCCTGCAAACCTCAACAGCAGCCCCATCAGTGATGTGTGTGTATAGTAACACTCACCTCTTTGTCTACGACCAGTAGCAGCCCCATCAGTGATGTGTAGAGGACAGACTTGGAGATGTCAGCCGTGTCTCTCTGGATCCCGTTCTGAGAGACCAGGGTTTTGCACAGAGCCTGGCAGGTCCCGTCCACGGTGACACGCGTTTCTGCCGGCATCGTTACAACAGTCAAAGACGACCCCAACTTTACGGCGCAGAAACTAGTGAGTTGACTGGTCGTCTGGTCCTGTATCTGCTAGGTTGCTGGTTCAAGTCAACGATGTAGAAAGAAGAAAAGATCCCTCTTATTGAAGGTTTGGTAAACACTATCACACACAGGGGATCCACTCTACCAGGGGATCCACTCTACCAGGGGATCCACTCTACCAGGGGATCCACTCTACCAGGGGATCCACTCTACCAGGGGATCCACTCTACCAGGGGATCCACTCTACCAGGGGATCCTCTCAACCAGGGGATCCTCTCTACCAGGGGATCCTCTCTACCAGGGGATCCTCTCTACCAGGGGATCCTCTCTACCAGGGGATCCTCTCTACCAGGGGATCCTCTCTACCAGGGGATCCTCTCTACCAGGGGATCCTCTCTACCAGGGGATCCTCTCTACCAGGGGATCCTCTCTACCAGGGGATCCTCTCTACCAGGGGATCCTCTCTACCAGGGGATCCTCTCTACCAGGGGATCCTCTCTACCAGGGGATCCTCTCTACCAGGGGATCCTCTCTACCAGGGGATCCTCTCTACCAGGGGATCCTCTCTAACATACTACCACTATAACTACCATTATAAATACCGCTATAACTACCGCTATAACTACCACTATAACTACCACTATAACTACCACTATAACTACCACTATACTAATGCTATAACTACCACTATAACTACCACTATAACTACCACTATAACTACCGCTATAACTACCACTATAACTACCACTATAACTACCACTATAACTACCACTATAACTACCACCATACTAATGCTATAACTACCACTATAACTACCACTATAACTACCACTATAACTACCACTATACTAATGCTATAACTACCACTATAACTACCACTATACTAATGCTATAACTACCACTATACTAATGCTATAACTACCACTATAACTACCACTATAACTACCACTATACTAATGCTATAACTACCACTATAACTACCACTATAACTACCACTATACTAATGCTATAACTACCACTATAACTACCACTATAACTACCACTATACTAATGCTATAACTACCACTATAACTACCACTATAACTACCACTATACTACCACTATAACTACCACTATAACTACCACTATAACTACCACTATAACTACCACTATAACTACCACTATAACTACCACTATAACTACCACTATACTAATGCTATAACTACCACTATAACTACCACTATAACTACCACTATACTAATGCTATAACTACCACTATAACTACCACTATAACTACCACTATAACTACCACTATAACTACCACTATAACTACCACTATAACTACCACTATAACTACCACTATAACTACCACTATAACTACCACTATACTAATGCTATAACTACCACTATAACTACCACCATACTACCACTATAACTACCACTATAACTACCACTATAACTACCACTATAACTACCACTATACTAATGCTATAACTACCACTATAACTACCACTATAACTACCACTATAACTACCACTATACTAATGCTATAACTACCACTATAACTACCACTATAACTACCACTATAACTACCACTATACTAATGCTATAACTACCACTATAACTACCACTATAACTACCACTATACTAATGCTATAACTACCACTATAACTACCACTATAACTACCACTATAACTACCACTATAACTACCACTATACTAATGATATAACTACCACTATAACTACCACTATACTAATGATATAACTACCACTATAACTACCACTATAACTACCACTATACTAATGATATAACTACCACTATAACTACCACTATACTAATGCTATAACTACCACTATAACTACCACCATACTACCACTATAACTACCACTATAACTACCACTATACTAATGCTATAACTACCACTATAACTACCACTATAACTACCACTATAACTACCACTATACTAATGCTATAACTACCACTATAACTACCACTATAACTACCACTATAACTACCACTATACTAATGCTATAACTACCACTATAACTACCACTATAACTACCACTATAACTACCACTATAACTACCACTATAACTACCACTATACTAATGATATAACTACCACTATAACTACCGCTATAACTACCACTATAACTACCACTATACTAATGCTATAACTACCACTATAACTACCACTATAACTACCACTATAACTACCACTATAACTACCACTATAACTACCACTATACTAATGCTATAACTACCACTATAACTACCACCATACTACCACTATAACTACCACTATAACTACCACTATAACTACCACTATACTAATGCTATAACTACCACTATAACTACCACTATAACTACCACTATAACTACCACTATACTAATGCTATAACTACCACTATAACTACCACTATAACTACCACTATAACTACCACTATACTAATGCTATAACTACCACTATAACTACCACTATAACTACCACTATACTAATGCTATAACTACCACTATAACTACCACTATAACTACCACTATAACTACCACTATAACTACCACTATACTAATGATATAACTACCACTATAACTACCACTATACTAATGATATAACTACCACTATAACTACCACTATAACTACCACTATACTAATGATATAACTACCACTATAACTACCACTATACTAATGCTATAACTACCACTATAACTACCACCATACTACCACTATAACTACCACTATAACTACCACTATAACTACCACTATAACTACCACTATACTAATGCTATAACTACCACTATAACTACCACTATAACTACCACTATAACTACCACTATACTAATGCTATAACTACCACTATAACTACCACTATAACTACCACTATAACTACCACTATACTAATGCTATAACTACCACTATAACTACCACTATAACTACCACTATAACTACCACTATAACTACCACTATAACTACCACTATACTAATGATATAACTACCACTATAACTACCGCTATAACTACCACTATAACTACCACTATACTAATGCTATAACTACCACTATAACTACCACTATAACTACCACTATAACTACCACTATACTAATGCTATAACTACCACTATAACTACCACCATACTACCACTATAACTACCACTATACTAATGCTATAACTACCACTATAACTACCACTATAACTACCACTATAACTAACACTATAACTACCACTATAACTACCACTATAACTACCACTATAACTACCACTATAACTACCACTGTAACTACCACTATAACTACCACTATAACTACCACTATAACTACCACCATACTACCACTATAACTACCACTATAACTACCACTATAACTACCACTATAACTACCACTATAACTACCACCATACTAATGCTATAACTACCACTATAACTACCACTATAACTACCACTATACTAATGCTATAACTACCACTATAACTACCGCTATAACTACCACTATAACTACCACTATAACTACCACTATAACTACCACCATACTAATGCTATAACTACCACTATAACTACCACTATAACTACCGCTATAACTACCACTATACTAATGCTATAACTACCACTATAACTACCACTATAACTACCACTATACTAATGCTATAACTACCACTATAACTACCACTATAACTACCACTATAACTACCACCATACTAATGCTATAACTACCACTATAACTACCACTATAACTACCGCTATAACTACCACTATAACTACCGCTATAACTACCACCATACTAATGCTATAACTACCACTATAACTACCACTATACTAATGCTATAACTACCACTATAACTACCACTATAACTACCACTATAACTACCACTATAACTACCACCATACTAATGCTATAACTACCACTATAACTACCACTATAACTACCACTATAACTACCACTATACTAATGATATAACTACCACTATAACTACCACTATAACTACCACTATAACTACCACTATACTAATGATATAACTACCACTATAACTACCACTATAACTACCACTATAACTACCACTATAACTACCACTGTAACTACCACTATAACTACCACCATACTAATGCTATAACTACCACTATAACTACCACTATAACTACCACTATACTAATGCTATAACTACCACTATAACTACCACTATAACTACCACCATACTAATGCTATAACTACCACTATAACTACCACTATAACTACCACCATACTAATGCTATAACTACCACTATAACTACCACTATAACTACCACCATACTAATGCTATAACTACCACTATAACTACCACTATAACTACCACTATAACTACCACTATAACTACCACTATAACTACCACTATAACTACCACTATAACTACCACTAACTACCACCATACTAATGCTATAACTACCGCTATAACTACCGCTATAACTACCACTATAACTACCACTATAACTACCGCTATAACTACCACTATAACTACCACTATACTAATGCTATAACTACCACTATAACTACCACTATAACTACCACTATAACTACCACTATACTAATGATATAACTACCACTATAACTACCACTATAACTACCACTATAACTACCACTATAACTACCACTATACTAATGATATAACTACCACTATAACTACCACTATACTAATGCTATAACTACCACTATAACTACCACTATAACTACCACTATAACTACCACTATAACTACCACTATAACTACCACTATACTAATGCTATAACTACCACTATAACTACCACTATACTAATGCTATAACTACCACTATAACTACCGCTATAACTACCACTATAACTACCGCTATAACTACCACTATAACTACCACTATAACTACCACTATAACTACCACTATACTAATGCTATAACTACCACTATAACTACCACTATAACTACCACTATACTAATGATATAACTACCACTATAACTACCACTATAACTACCACTATACTAATGCTATAACTACCACTATACTAATGCTATAACTACCACTATAACTACCACTATAACTACCACTATACTAATGCTATAACTACCACTATACTAATGCTATAACTACCACTATAACTACCACTATAACTACCACTATAACTACCACTATAACTACCACCATACTAATGCTATAACTACCACTATAACTACCACTATAACTACCACTATAACTACCACTATAACTACCACTATACTAATGCTATAACTACCACTATAACTACCACTATAACTACCACTATACTAATGCTATAACTACCACTATAACTACCACTATAACTACCACTATAACTACCACTATACTAATGCTATAACTACCACTATAACTACCACTATAACTACCACTATAACTACCACTATACTAATGCTATAACTACCACTATAACTACCACTATAACTACCACTATAACTACCACTATAACTACCACTATAACTACCACTATAACTACCACCATACTACCACTATAACTACCACTATAACTACCACTATAACTACCACTATAACTACCACTATAACTACCACTATAACTACCACTATACTAATGCTATAACTACCACTATAACTACCACTATAACTACCACTATAACTACCACTATAACTACCACTATAACTACCACTATAACTACCACTATAACTACCACTATAACTACCACTATACTAATGCTATAACTACCACTATACTAATGCTATAACTACCACTATAACTACCACTATAACTACCACTATACTAATGATATAACTACCACTATAACTACCACTATAACTACCACTATAACTACCACCATACTAATGCTATAACTACCACTATAACTACCACTATAACTACCACCATACTAATGCTATAACTACCACTATAACTACCACCATACTAATGCTATAACTACCACTATAACTACCACTATAACTACCACTATAACTACCACTATAACTACCACTATAACTACCACTATACTAATGCTATAACTACCACTATACTAATGCTATAACTACCACTATAACTACCACTATAACTACCACTATAACTACCACTATAACTACCACTATAACTACCACTATAACTACCACTATAACTACCACTATAACTACCACTATAACTACCACTATACTAATGCTATAACTACCACTATACTAATGCTATAACTACCACTATACTAATGCTATAACTACCACTATAACTACCACTATAACTACCACTATACTAATGCTATAACTACCACTATAACTACCACTATACTAATGCTATAACTACCACTATACTAATGCTATAACTACCACTATAACTACCACTATAACTACCACTATAACTACCACTATAACTACCACTATAACTACCACTATACTAATGCTATAACTACCACTATACTAATGCTATAACTACCACTATAACTACCACTATAACTACCACTATAACTACCACTATACTAATGCTATAACTACCACTATAACTACCACTATAACTACCACTATAACTACCACTATAACTACCACTATAACTACCACTATAACTACCACTATAACTACCACTATACTAATGCTATAACTACCACTATAACTACCACTATAACTACCACTATAACTACCACTATACTAATGCTATAACTACCACTATACTAATGCTATAACTACCACTATAACTACCACTATAACTACCACTATAACTACCACTATACTAATGCTATAACTACCACTATAACTACCACTATAACTACCACTATAACTACCACTATACTAATGTTATAACTACCACTATACTAATGCTATAACTACCACTATAACTACCACTATACTAATGCTATAACTACCACTATACTAATGCTATAACTACCACTATAACTACCACTATACTAATGCTATAACTACCACTATAACTACCACTATAACTACCACCATACTAATGCTATAACTACCACTATAACTACCGCTATAACTACCACTATAACTACCACTATAACTACCACTATAACTACCACTATAACTACCACTATACTAATGCTATAACTACCACTATAACTACCACTATAACTACCACTATACTAATGATATAACTACCACTATAACTACCACTATAACTACCACTATACTAATGCTATAACTACCACTATACTAATGCTATAACTACCACTATAACTACCACTATAACTACCACTATACTAATGCTATAACTACCACTATACTAATGCTATAACTACCACTATAACTACCACTATAACTACCACTATAACTACCACTATAACTACCACTATAACTACCACCATACTAATGCTATAACTACCACTATAACTACCACTATAACTACCACTATAACTACCACTATAACTACCACTATACTAATGCTATAACTACCACTATAACTACCACTATAACTACCACTATACTAATGCTATAACTACCACTATAACTACCACTATAACTACCACTATAACTACCACTATACTAATGCTATAACTACCACTATAACTACCACTATAACTACCACTATAACTACCACTATACTAATGCTATAACTACCACTATAACTACCACTATAACTACCACCATACTACCACTATAACTACCACTATAACTACCACTATAACTACCACTATAACTACCACTATAACTACCACTATAACTACCACTATACTAATGCTATAACTACCACTATAACTACCACTATAACTACCACTATAACTACCACTATAACTACCACTATAACTACCACTATAACTACCACTATACTAATGCTATAACTACCACTATACTAATGCTATAACTACCACTATAACTACCACTATAACTACCACTATACTAATGATATAACTACCACTATAACTACCACTATAACTACCACTATAACTACCACCATACTAATGCTATAACTACCACTATAACTACCACTATAACTACCACCATACTAATGCTATAACTACCACTATAACTACCACCATACTAATGCTATAACTACCACTATAACTACCACTATAACTACCACTATAACTACCACTATAACTACCACTATAACTACCACTATACTAATGCTATAACTACCACTATACTAATGCTATAACTACCACTATAACTACCACTATAACTACCACTATAACTACCACTATAACTACCACTATAACTACCACTATAACTACCACTATAACTACCACTATAACTACCACTATACTAATGCTATAACTACCACTATAACTACCACTATAACTACCACTATACTAATGCTATAACTACCACTATACTAATGCTATAACTACCACTATAACTACCACTATAACTACCACTATAACTACCACTATAACTACCACTATACTAATGCTATAACTACCACTATACTAATGCTATAACTACCACTATACTAATGCTATAACTACCACTATAACTACCACTATAACTACCACTATACTAATGTTATAACTACCACTATAACTACCACTATAACTACCACTATACTAATGCTATAACTACCACTATAACTACCACTATAACTACCACTATACTAATGCTATAACTACCACTATAACTACCACTATAACTACCACTATAACTACCACTATACTAATGCTATAACTACCACTATACTAATGCTATAACTACCACTATACTAATGCTATAACTACCACTATAACTACCACTATAACTACCACTATAACTACCACTATAACTACCACTATACTAATGCTATAACTACCACTATAACTACCACTATAACTACCACTATAACTACCACTATACTAATGATATAACTACCACTATACTAATGCTATAACTACCACTATAACTACCACTATACTAATGCTATAACTACCACTATAACTACCACTATAACTACCACTATAACTACCACTATACTAATGATATAACTACCACTATACTAATGCTATAACTACCACTATAACTACCACTATAACTACCACTATACTAATGCTATAACTACCACTATAACTACCACTATACTAATGCTATAACTACCACTATAACTACCACTATAACTACCACCATACTAATGCTATAACTACCACTATAACTACCACTATACTAATGCTATAACTACCACTATAACTACCACTATAACTACCACTATAACTACCACTATAACTACCACTATAACTACCACTATAACTACCACTATACTAATGCTATAACTACCACTATAACTACCACTATACTAATGCTATAACTACCACTATAACTACCACTATAACTACCACCATACTAATGCTATAACTACCACTATAACTACCACTATAACTACCACCATACTAATGCTATAACTACCACTATACTAATGCTATAACTACCACTATAACTACCACTATAACTACCACTATAACTACCACTATAACTACCACCATACTAATGCTATAACTACCACTATAACTACCACTATAACTACCACTATAACTACCACTATAACTACCACTATAACTACCACTATAACTACCACTAACTACCACCATACTAATGCTATAACTACCACTATAACTACCGCTATAACTACCGCTATAACTACCACTATAACTACCGCTATAACTACCACTATAACTACCACTATAACTTCCACTATAACTACCACTATAACTACCACTATAACTACCACTATACTAATGCTATAACTACCACTATAACTACCACTATACTAATGCTATAACTACCACTATACTAATGCTATAACTACCACTATAACTACCGCTATAACTACCACTATAACTACCACTATAACTACCACTATAACTACCACTATAACTACCACTATAACTACCACTATACTAATGCTATAACTACCACTATAACTACCACTATAACTACCACTATACTAATGATATAACTACCACTATAACTACCACTATAACTACCACTATACTAATGCTATAACTACCACTATACTAATGCTATAACTACCACTATAACTACCACTATAACTACCACTATACTAATGCTATAACTACCACTATACTAATGCTATAACTACCACTATAACTACCACTATAACTACCACTATAACTACCACTATAACTACCACCATACTAATGCTATAACTACCACTATAACTACCACTATAACTACCACTATAACTACCACTATACTAATGCTATAACTACCACTATAACTACCACTATAACTACCACTATACTAATGCTATAACTACCACTATAACTACCACTATAACTACCACTATACTAATGCTATAACTACCACTATAACTACCACTATAACTACCACTATAACTACCACTATAACTACCACTATAACTACCACCATACTACCACTATAACTACCACTATAACTACCACTATAACTACCACTATAACTACCACTATAACTACCACTATAACTACCACTATACTAATGCTATAACTACCACTATACTAATGCTATAACTACCACTATAACTACCACTATAACTACCACTATCACTATAACTACCACTATAACTACCACTATAACTACCACTATAACTACCACTATAACTACCACTATACTAATGCTATAACTACCACTATACTAATGCTATAACTACCACTATAACTACCACTATAACTACCACTATACTAATGATATAACTACCACTATAACTACCACTATAACTACCACTATAACTACCACCATACTAATGCTATAACTACCACTATAACTACCACTATAACTACCACCATACTAATGCTATAACTACCACTATAACTACCACCATACTAATGCTATAACTACCACTATAACTACCACTATAACTACCACTATAACTACCACTATAACTACCACTATAACTACCACTATAACTACCACTATACTAATGCTATAACTACCACTATACTAATGCTATAACTACCACTATAACTACCACTATAACTACCACTATAACTACCACTATAACTACCACTATAACTACCACTATAACTACCACTATAACTACCACTATAACTACCACTATAACTACCACTATACTAATGCTATAACTACCACTATAACTACCACTATAACTACCACTATACTAATGCTATAACTACCACTATAACTACCACTATAACTACCACTATACTAATGCTATAACTACCACTATAACTACCACTATAACTACCACTATAACTACCACTATACTAATGCTATAACTACCACTATAACTACCACTATAACTACCACTATACTAATGCTATAACTACCACTATAACTACCACTATAACTACCACTATAACTACCACTATAACTACCACCATACTACCACTATAACTACCACTATAACTACCACTATAACTACCACTATAACTACCACTATAACTACCACTATAACTACCACTATACTAATGCTATAACTACCACTATACTAATGCTATAACTACCACTATAACTACCACTATAACTACCACTATCACTATAACTACCACTATAACTACCACTATAACTACCACTATAACTACCACTATACTAATGCTATAACTACCACTATACTAATGCTATAACTACCACTATAACTACCACTATAACTACCACTATACTAATGATATAACTACCACTATAACTACCACTATAACTACCACTATAACTACCACCATACTAATGCTATAACTACCACTATAACTACCACTATAACTACCACCATACTAATGCTATAACTACCACTATAACTACCACCATACTAATGCTATAACTACCACTATAACTACCACTATAACTACCACTATAACTACCACTATAACTACCACTATAACTACCACTATACTAATGCTATAACTACCACTATACTAATGCTATAACTACCACTATAACTACCACTATAACTACCACTATAACTACCACTATAACTACCACTATAACTACCACTATAACTACCACTATAACTACCACTATACTAATGCTATAACTACCACTATACTAATGCTATAACTACCACTATAACTACCACTATAACTACCACTATACTAATGCTATAACTACCACTATACTAATGCTATAACTACCACTATAACTACCACTATAACTACCACTATAACTACCACTATAACTACCACTATACTAATGCTATAACTACCACTATAACTACCACTATAACTACCACCATACTAATGCTATAACTACCACTATAACTACCACTATACTAATGCTATAACTACCACTATACTAATGCTATAACTACCACTATAACTACCACCATACTAATGCTATAACTACCACTATAACTACCACTATAACTACCACTATAACTACCACTATAACTACCACTATAACTACCACTATAACTACCACTATAACTACCACTATAACTACCACTATACTAATGCTATAACTACCACTATAACTACCACTATAACTACCACCATACTAATGCTATAACTACCACTATAACTACCACTATACTAATGCTATAACTACCACTATACTAATGCTATAACTACCACTATAACTACCACTATAACTACCACTATACTAATGCTATAACTACCACTATAACTACCACTATAACTACCACTATAACTACCACTATAACTACCACTATAACTACCACTATAACTACCACTATAACTACCACTATAACTACCACTATACTAATGATATAACTACCACTATACTAATGCTATAACTACCACTATAACTACCACTATACTAATGCTATAACTACCACTATAACTACCACTATACTAATGCTATAACTACCACTATAACTACCACTATAACTACCACTATAACTACCACTATACTAATGCTATAACTACCACTATACTAATGCTATAACTACCACTATAACTACCACTATACTAATGCTATAACTACCACTATAACTACCACTATACTAATGCTATAACTACCACTATAACTACCACTATAACTACCACTATAACTACCACTATACTAATGCTATAACTACCACTATACTAATGCTATAACTACCACTATAACTACCACTATAACTACCACTATACTAATGCTATAACTACCACTATAACTACCACTATAACTACCACTATAACTACCACTATAACTACCACTATAACTACCACTATACTAATGCTATAACTACCACTATAACTACCACTATAACTACCACTATAACTACCACTATACTAATGATATAACTACCACTATACTAATGCTATAACTACCACTATAACTACCACTATACTAATGCTATAACTACCACTATAACTACCACTATACTAATGCTATAACTACCACTATAACTACCACTATAACTACCACTATAACTACCACTATACTAATGCTATAACTACCACTATACTAATGCTATAACTACCACTATAACTACCACTATACTAATGCTATAACTACCACTATAACTACCACTATAACTACCACTATAACTACCACTATAACTACCACTATAACTACCACTATAACTACCACCACTATAACTACCACTATACTAATGCTATAACTACCACTATAACTACCACTATAACTACCACTATAACTACCACCATAACTACCACTATAACTACCACTATAACTACCACTATAACTACCACTATACTAATGTTATAACTACCACTATAACTACCACTATAACTACCACTATAACTACCACTATAACTACCACTATAACTACCACTATAACTACCACTATAACTACCACTATAACTACCACTATACTAATGCTATAACTACCACTATAACTACCACCATAACTACCACTATAACTACCACTATAACTACCACTATAACTACCACTATACTAATGTTATAACTACCACTATAACTACCACTATAACTACCACTATACTAATGCTATAACTACCACTATAACTACCACTATAACTACCACTATAACTACCACCATAACTACCACTATAACTACCACTATAACTACCACTATAACTACCACTATACTAATGTTATAACTACCACTATAACTACCACTATAACTACCACTATACTAATGTTATAACTACCACTATAACTACCACTATAACTACCACTATACTAATGTTATAACTACCACTATAACTACCACTATAACTACCACTATAACTACCACTATAACTACCACTATACTTATGATATAACTACCACTATACTAATGCTATAACTACCACTATAACTACCACTATACTAATGCTATAACTACCACTATAACTACCACTATAACTACCACTATAACTACCACTATACTAATGCTATAACTACCACTATAACTACCACTATAACTACCACTATAACTACCACTATACTAATGATATAACTACCACTATAACTACCACTATACTAATGCTATAACTACCACTATAACTACCACCATAACTACCACTATAACTACCACCATAACTACCACTATAACTACCACTATAACTACCACTATACTAATGCTATAACTACCACTATACTAATGCTATAACTACCACTATAACTACCACTATAACTACCACTATAACTACCACTATAACTACCACTATAACTACCACTATAACTACCACTATACTAATGCTATAACTACCACTATAACTACCACTATACTAATGATATAACTACCACTATAACTACCACTATAACTACCACTATAACTACCACTATAACTACCACTATAACTACCACTATACTACCACTATACTAATGCTATAACTACCACTATAACTACCACTATAACTACCACTATAACTACCACCATACTAATGCTATAACTACCACTATAACTACCACTATACTTATGATATAACTACCACTATACTAATGCTATAACTACCACCATAACTACCACTATAACTACCACTATAACTACCACTATAACTACCACTATACTAATGCTATAACTACCACTATAACTACCACTATACTAATGATATAACTACCACTATAACTACCACTATAACTACCACTATAACTACCACTATACTAATGCTATAACTACCACTATAACTACCACTATACTAATGATATAACTACCACTATAACTACCACTATAACTACCACTATAACTACCACTATAACTACCACTATACTACCACTATAACTACCACTATAACTACCACTATAACTACCACTATAACTACCACTATAACTACCACTATACTAATGCTATAACTACCACTATAACTACCACTATAACTACCACTATAACTACCACTATACTAATGCTATAACTACCACCATACTAATGATATAACTACCACTATAACTACCACTATAACTACCACTATAACTACCACCATACTAATGCTATAACTACCACTATAACTACCACCATACTAATGCTATAACTACCACTATAACTACCACTATAACTACCACTATAACTACCACTATAACTACCACTATAACTACCACTATACTAATGCTATAACTACCACTATACTAATGCTATAACTACCACTATAACTACCACTATAACTACCACTATAACTACCACTATAACTACCACTATAACTACCACTATAACTACCACTATAACTACCACTATACTAATGCTATAACTACCACTATACTAATGCTATAACTACCACTATACTAATGCTATAACTACCACTATAACTACCACTATAACTACCACTATACTAATGCTATAACTACCACTATACTAATGCTATAACTACCACTATAACTACCACTATAACTACCACTATAACTACCACTATAACTACCACTATACTAATGCTATAACTACCACTATAACTACCACTATAACTACCACCATACTAATGCTATAACTACCACTATAACTACCACTATACTAATGCTATAACTACCACTATACTAATGCTATAACTACCACTATAACTACCACCATACTAATGCTATAACTACCACTATAACTACCACTATAACTACCACTATAACTACCACTATAACTACCACTATAACTACCACTATAACTACCACTATAACTACCACTATACTAATGCTATAACTACCACTATAACTACCACTATAACTACCACTATAACTACCACCATACTAATGCTATAACTACCACTATAACTACCACTATACTAATGCTATAACTACCACTATACTAATGCTATAACTACCACTATAACTACCACTATAACTACCACTATACTAATGCTATAACTACCACTATAACTACCACTATAACTACCACTATAACTACCACTATACTAATGCTATAACTACCACTATAACTACCACTATAACTACCACTATACTAATGATATAACTACCACTATACTAATGCTATAACTACCACTATACTAATGCTATAACTACCACTATAACTACCACTATAACTACCACTATAACTACCACCATAACTACCACTATACTAATGCTATAACTACCACTATACTAATGCTATAACTACCACTATAACTACCACCATAACTACCACTATAACTACCACTATAACTACCACTATACTAATGCTATAACTACCACTATAACTACCACTATACTAATGCTATAACTACCACTATAACTACCACTATAACTACCACTATAACTACCACTATAACTACCACTATACTAATGCTATAACTACCACTATACTAATGCTATAACTACCACTATAACTACCACTATAACTACCACTATACTTATGATATAACTAACACTATAACTACCACTATAACTACCACTATAACTACCACTATAACTACCACTATAACTACCACTATAACTACCACCATAACTACCACCATAACTACCACTATAACTACCACTATAACTACCACTATACTAATGTTATAACTACCACCATACTAATGCTATAACTACCACTATAACTACCACTATAACTACCACTATAACTACCACTATAACTACCACTATACTAATGTTATAACTACCACTATACTAATGCTATAACTACCACTATAACTACCACTATACTAATGCTATAACTACCACTATAACTACCACTATAACTACCACTATAACTACCACTATAACTACCACTATAACTACCACTATACTAATGCTATAACTACCACTATAACTACCACTATAACTACCACTATAACTACCACCATACTAATGCTATAACTACCACTATAACTACCACTATAACTACCACTATAACTACCACTATAACTACCACTATAACTACCACTATAACTACCACTATACTAATGCTATAACTACCACTATAACTACCACCATACTAATGATATAACTACCACTATAACTACCACTATACTAATGCTATAACTACCACTATAACTACCACTATAACTACCACCATACTAATGCTATAACTACCACTATAACTACCACTATAACTACCACTATAACTACCACTATAACTAACACTATAACTACCACTATAACTACCACTATAACTACCACTATAACTACCACTATAACTACCACTATAACTACCACTATAACTACCACTATACTTATGATATAACTAACACTATAACTACCACCATAACTACCACTATACTTATGATATAACTACCACTATAACTACCACCATACTAATGATATAACTAACACTATAACTACCACCATAACTACCACTATACTTATGATATAACTACCACTATAATTACCACTATACTTATGATATAACTAACACTATAACTACCACTATAACTACCACTATAACTACCACTATAACTACCACTATAACTACCACCATACTAATGCTATAACTACCACTATAACTACCACTATAACTACCACCATACTAATGCTATAACTACCACTATACTTATGATATAACTACCACTATAACTACCACCATACTAATGCTATAACTACCACTATACTAACACTATAACTACCACTATAACTACCACTATAACTACCACTATACTAATGCTATAACTACCACTATAACTACCACTATACTAATGCTATAACTACCACTATACTAATGCTATAACTACCACTATAACTACCACTATAACTACCACTATAACTACCACTATACTAATAATATAACTACCACTATACTAATGCTATAACTACCACTATACTAATGCTATAACTACCACTATAACTACCACTATACTAATGCTATAACTACCACTATAACTACCACTATAACTACCACTATACTAATGCTATAACTACCACTATACTAATGCTATAACTACCACTATACTAATGCTACAACTACCACTATAACTACCGCTATACTAATGCTATAACTACCACTATAACTACCGCTATACTAATGCTATAACTACCACTATACTAATGATATAACTACCACTATAACTACCACTATAACTACCACTATACTAATGCTATAACTAACACTATAACTAACACTATAACTACCACTATAACTACCACTATAACTACCACTATACTAATGCTATAACTACCACTATAACTACCACTATAACTACCACTATAACTACCACTATAACTACCACTATAACTACCACTATACTAATGCTATAACTACCACTATAACTACCACTATAACTACCACTATAACTACCACTATAACTACCACTATAACTACCACTATACTAATGCTATAACTACCACTATAACTAACACTATAACTACCACTATACTAATGATATAACTACCACTATAACTACCACTATAACTACCACTATACTAATGCTATAACTACCACTATAACTACCACTATAACTACCACTATAACTACCACTATACTAATGCTATAACTACCACTATAACTACCACTATAACTACCGCTATACTAATGCTATAACTACCACTATACTAATGATATAACTACCACTATAACTACCACTATAACTACCACCATACTAATGCTATAACTACCACTATAACTAACACTATAACTACCACTATAACTACCACTATAACTACCACTATACTAATGCTATAACTACCACTATAACTACCACTATAACTACCACTATAACTACCACTATAACTACCACTATAACTACCACTATAACTACCACTATAACTACCACTATAACTACCACTATAACTACCACTATAACTACCACTATAACTACCACTATAACTACCACTATACTAATGCTATAACTACCACTATAACTACCACTATACTAACACTATAACTACCACTATAACTACCACTATAACTACCACTATAACTACCACTATAACTACCACTATAACTACCACCATACTAATGATATAACTACCACTATAACTACCACTATACTAATGCTATAACTACCACTATAACTACCACTATAACTACCACTATAACTACCACTATAACTACCACTATACTACCACTATACTAATGCTATAACTACCACTATAACTACCACTATACTAATGATATAACTACCACCATACTAATGCTATAACTACCACTATAACTACCACTATAACTACCACTATAACTACCACTATAACTACCACTATAACTACCACTATAACTACCACTATACTAATGCTATAACTACCACTATAACTACCACTATACTAACACTATAACTACCACTATAACTACCACTATAACTACCACTATAACTACCACTATAACTACCACTATAACTACCACCATACTAATGATATAACTACCACTATAACTACCACTATACTAATGCTATAACTACCACTATAACTACCACTATACTAATGATATAACTACCACCATACTAATGCTATAACTACCACTATAACTACCACTATAACTACCACTATAACTACCACTATAACTACCACTATACTAATGCTATAACTACCACTATAACTACCACTATAACTACCACTATACTAACACTATAACTACCACTATAACTACCACTATAACTACCACTATAACTACCACTATAACTACCACTATAACTACCACTATAACTACCACTATAACTACCACTATACTAATGCTATAACTACCACTATAACTACCACTATAACTACCACCATACTAATGCTATAACTACCACTATACTAATGCTATAACTACCACTATACTAATGCTATAACTACCACTATAACTACCACTATAACTACCACTATAACTACCACTATAACTACCACTATAACTACCACTATACTAATGCTATAACTACCACTATAACTACCACCATACTAATGCTATAACTACCACTATACTAATGCTATAACTACCACTATACTAATGCTATAACTACCACTATAACTACCACTATACTAATGCTATACTAATGCTATAACTACCACTATACTAATGCTATAACTACCACTATAACTACCACTATAACTACCACTATAACTACCACTATAACTACCACTATAACTACCACTATAACTACCACTATACTAATGCTATAACTACCACTATACTAATGCTATAACTACCACTATACTAATGCTATAACTACCACTATAACTACCACTATAACTACCACTATAACTACCACTATACTAATGCTATAACTACCACTATAACTACCACTATAACTACCACTATAACTACCACTATAACTACCACTATAACTACCACTATAACTACCACTATACTAATGTTATAACTACCACTATACTAATGTTATAACTACCACTATACTAATGCTATAACTACCACTATAACTACCACTATAACTACCACTATAACTACCACTATACTAATGCTATAACTACCACTATACTAATGTTATAACTACCACTATACTAATGCTATAACTACCACTATAACTACCACTATAACTACCACTATAACTAACACTATAACTACCACTATAACTACCACTATAACTACCACTATAAATACCACTATAACTACCACTATAACTACCACTATAACTACCACTATAACTACCACTATACTAATGCTATAACTACCACTATAACTACCACTATAACTACCACCATACTAATGATATAACTACCACTATAACTACCACTATAACTACCACTATAACTACCACTATAACTACCACTATAACTACCACTATACTAATGCTATAACTACCACTATACTAATGCTATAACTACCACTATAACTACCACTATAACTACCACTATAACTACCACTATAACTACCACCATACTAATGCTATAACTACCACTATAACTACCACTATAACTACCACCATACTAATGCTATAACTACCACTATAACTACCACTATACTAATGCTATAACTACCACTATAACTACCACTATAACTACCACTATAACTACCACTATAACTACCACTATAACTACCACTATAACTACCACTATAACTACCACTATAACTACCACTATAACTACCACTATAACTACCACTATAACTACCACTATAACTACCACTATAACTACCACTATAACTACCACTATAACTACCACTATAACTACCACTATAACTACCACTATACTAATGCTATAACTACCACTATAACTACCACTATAACTACCACTATACTACCGCTATAACTACCACTATAACTACCACTATAACTACCACTATAACTACCACTATAACTACCACTATAACTACCACTATAACTACCACTATAACTACCACTATAACTACCACTATAACTACCACTATAACTACCACTATAACTACCACTATAACTACCACTATAACTACCACTATAACTACCACTATAACTACCACTATACTAATGCTATAACTACCACTATAACTACCACTATAACTACCACTATAACTACCACTATAACTACCACTATAACTACCACTATAACTACCACTATAACTACCACTATAACTACCACCATACTAATGCTATAACTACCACTATAACTACCACTATAACTACCACTATAACTACCACTATACTAATGCTATAACTACCACTATACTAATGCTATAACTACCACTATAACTACCACTATAACTACCACTATACTAATGCTATAACTACCACTATACTAATGTTATAACTACCACTATAACTACCACTATAACTACCACTATACTAATGCTATAACTACCACTATAACTACCACTATAACTACCACTATAACTACCACTATAACTACCACTATAACTACCACTATACTAATGCTATAACTACCACTATAACTACCACTATAACTACCACTATAACTACCACTATACTAATGCTATAACTACCACTATACTAATGCTATAACTACCACTATACTAATGCTATAACTACCACTATAACTACCACTATAACTACCACCATACTAATGATATAACTACCACTATAACTACCACTATAACTACCACTATAACTACCACTATAACTACCACTATACTAATGCTATAACTACCACTATACTAATGCTATAACTACCACTATACTAATGCTATAACTACCACTATAACTACCACTATAACTACCACTATAACTACCACTATAACTACCACCATACTAATGCTATAACTACCACTATAACTACCACTATAACTACCACCATACTAATGCTATAACTACCACTATAACTACCACTATACTAATGCTATAACTACCACTATAACTACCACTATACTAATGTTATAACTACCACTATACTAATGCTATAACTACCACTATAACTACCACTATACTAATGCTATAACTACCACTATAACTACCACTATAACTACCACTATAACTACCACTATAACTACCACTATAACTACCACTATAACTACCACTATAACTACCACTATACTAATGCTATAACTACCACTATAACTACCACTATAACTACCACTATAACTACCACCATACTAATGATATAACTACCACTATAACTACCACTATAACTACCACTATACTAATGCTATAACTACCACTATAACTACCACTATAACTACCACTATAACTACCACTATAACTACCACTATAACTACCACTATAACTACCACTATACTAATGCTATAACTACCACTATAACTACCACTATACTAATGCTATAACTACCACTATAACTACCACTATAACTACCACTATAACTACCACTATAACTACCACTATAACTACCACTATACTAATGCTATAACTACCACTATACTAATGCTATAACTACCACTATAACTACCACTATAACTACCACTATAACTACCACTATAACTACCACTATAACTACCACTATAACTACCACTATAACTACCACTATACTAATGCTATAACTACCACTATAACTACCACTATAACTACCACTATAACTACCACCATACTAATGATATAACTACCACTATAACTACCACTATAACTACCACTATACTAATGCTATAACTACCACTATAACTACCACTATAACTACCACTATAACTACCACTATAACTACCACTATAACTACCACTATAACTACCACTATAACTACCACTATACTAATGCTATAACTACCACTATAACTACCACTATACTAATGCTATAACTACCACTATAACTACCACTATAACTACCACTATAACTACCACTATAACTACCACTATACTAATGCTATAACTACCACTATAACTACCACTATAACTACCACTATAACTACCACTATAACTACCATCATACTAATGATATAACTACCACTATACTACCACTATAACTACCACTATAACTACCACTATAACTACCACTATAACTACCACTATAACTACCACTATAACTACCACTATACTAATGCTATAACTACCACTATACTAATGCTATAACTACCACTATAACTACCACTATAACTACCACTATAACTACCACTATAACTACCACTATAACTACCACTATACTAATGCTATAACTACCACTATACTAATGCTATAACTACCACTATACTAATGCTATAACTACCACTATAACTACCACTATACTAATGCTATAACTACCACTATAACTACCACTATAACTACCACTATAACTACCACTATAACTACCACTATAACTACCACTATAACTACCACTATACTAATGCTATAACTACCACTATACTAATGCTATAACTACCACTATAACTACCACTATAACTACCACTATACTAATGCTATAACTACCACTATAACTACCACTATAACTACCACTATAACTACCACTATACTAATGCTATAACTACCACTATAACTACCACTATAACTACCACTATAACTACCACTATAACTACCACTATAACTACCACTATAACTACCACTATACTAATGCTATAACTACCACTATAACTACCACTATAACTACCACTATAACTACCACTATAACTACCACTATAACTACCACTATACTAATGCTATAACTACCACTATACTAATGCTATAACTACCACTATAACTACCACTATAACTACCACTATACTAATGCTATAACTACCACTATACTAATGCTATAACTACCACTATAACTACCACTATAACTACCACTATAACTACCACTATAACTACCACTATAACTACCACTATAACTACCACTATAACTACCACTATACTAATGCTATAACTACCACTATAACTACCACTATACTAATGCTATACTAATGCTTTAAAACCAGACAGAAACTCACCTGGTTGTTCTATTGATATCTCCCTCCACTCCAACCATCACCGGCTGTAACGCTGTAGTCTGTCAGGTCTCCAACCATCACCGGCTGTAATACTGTAGTCTGTCAGGTCTCCAACCATCACCGGCTGTAATACTGTAGTCTGTCAGGTCTCCAACCATCACCGGCTGTAACGCTGTAGTCTGTCAGGTCTCCAACCATCACCGGCTGTAACGCTGTAGTCTGTCAGGTCTCCAACCATCACCGGCTGTAGTCTGTCAGGTCTCCAACCCTCACCGGCTGTAATACTGTCAGGTCTTCAACCATCACCGGCTGTAATACTGTAGTCTGTCAGGTCTCCAACCATCACCGGCTGTAGTCTGTCAGGTCTCCAACCATCACCGGCTGTAACGCTGTAGTCTGTCAGGTCTCCAACCATCACCGGCTGTAACGCTGTAGTCTGTCAGGTCTCCAACCATCACCGGCTGTAGTCTGTCAGGTCTCCAACCATCACCGGCTGTAGTCTGTCAGGTCTCCAACCATCACCGGCTGTAATACTGTAGTCTGTCAGGTCTCCAACCATCACCGGCTGTAACGCTGTAGTCTGTCAGGTCTCCAACCATCACCGGCTGTAACGCTGTATAGCGTGTCTATCAGGTAGGGGACCTGACCTGTTCGGGGTGTAATGCTGTATATTCTGTCAGATAGGGGACGTCCCTAGTATCTCCTAATGCTGTAATTCTCTCCTGTCCTGACACGGTCACGCCCTCCCTAAATAACCGTTCACAGAGAGAGAGAGAGAGAAGAGGGAGAGAGGGCGAGGGCGAGTCAGAGAGAGGAGGGAAAGAGGGCGAGTCAGAGAGATAATCGTGCCTAATCTTTCCGTCTAAACTTAGCTGTCTCTGTCCCCACCCTCTTACTGTAGCTTAGACCTCAACGGGAACATACCACACATAGATAAACAGGGGATTTTCTCAGCTCTGTGAGAGAAGATTTTTTTGAATTTTGTTTTTAGAAGTGCTTTTATTTAAATCTTTGTCCAATGAATGTTAAATGTCAATTTATTATAAACAAATAAAAAATATCCACTTCAGTCATCACATTTAGATGTATCTATATTGCCTTCAGTCTGTACAGGTTGTCAGTGTGATCAATAATCACAGCTAACGTCGCAGGGAGTTTCAACTTCACTTTAAATATACACTGACTGTGCAAATCATTATGAACACCTGCTCTTTCCGTGACAACGACAAAACCAGGTGAACCCAGGTATAATCTATGATCCCTTATTGATGCCACCTGTTAAATCCACTTCAATCAGTGTAGATGAAGGGGAGGAGACGTGGTTAAAGAAGGATTTTTAAGCCTTGAGACAATTGAGACATGGATTGTGTATGTGTGCCATTCAGACAATAGATTGTAGTGCCTTTGAACGGGGTATGGTAGTAGGTGCCAGGCGGACCTGTTTGTGTTAAGAACTTCAACGCTGCTGGGTTTTTCACGCTCAACAGTTTCCCCGTGTGTATCAAGAATGGTCCACCACCCAAAGGACATCCAGCCAACTTAACACAACTGTGGGAAGCATTGGAGTCAACGAGGGCCATTATCCCTGTGGAACGCTTTCGACACCTTGTAGAGTCCATGTGGAACGCTTTCAACACCTTGTAGAGTCCATGCCCCGACGAATTGATGCCGTTCTGAGGACAAACGGGGAACAACTCCATATTAGGAAGGTGTTCCTAATGTTTTGTCCACTCAGTGTATACAGCATAAAGACTTCTCGAGGCACATATTCTAATATTATTACATAATATTCTGCCGTTTTGGGTAGAAGAGTATATCTGATCTTTTGGAGCTTGATGTTTAACAGAGACCTGGTGTTCCATTTACACTCACCTGGAGTCCAACAACATGCTTCCATTGACACTCACCTGGAGTCCAACAATGAGCTTCCATTGACACTCACCTGGAGTCCAACAATGAGCTTCCATTGACACTCACCTGGAGTCCAACAACACGCTTCCATTGACACTCACCTGGAGTCCAACAACACGCTTCCATTTACACTCACCTGGAGTCCAACAATGAGCTTCCATTTACACTCACCTGGAGTCCAATCAGCATCCATTTACACTCACCTGGAGTCCAACAATGAGCTTCCATTGACACTCACCTGGAGTCCAACAATGAGCTTCCATTGACACTCACCTGGAGTCCAACAATAAGCTTCCATTGACACTCACCTTGAGTCCAACAATGAGCATCCATTTACACTCACCTGGAGCCCAATCAGCTTCCATTTACACCCACCTGGAGTCCAATCAGCATCCATTTACACTCACCTGGAGTCCAATCAGCTTCCATTTACACTCACCTGGAGTCCAACAATGAGCTTCCATTGACACTCACCTGGAGTCCAACAATGAGCTTCCATTGACACTCACCTGGAGTCCAACAATGAGCTTCCATTGACACTCACCTGGAGTCCAACAATAAGCTTCCATTGACACTCACCTGGAGTCCAACAATGAGCTTCCATTGACACTCACCTGGAGTCCAATCAGCATCCATTTACACTCACCTGGAGTCCAACAATCAGCATCCATTTCCTGGTTCAAGCTAGTAGAGGGGTGCAGTGGTGGAAATTGATCGTAGCCCAGGAAGGTCCCTTTATGATCCTCTTGGATGTTTTGATAGGAAGCATTTAAAGATGCCGATAGTTTCATAGAATCATTTCAGTCCAAGGTGATTGGTCAATTTTTTTTTAAATTTCTTCATCTAGAGTAATATTCCTTTCTTTAGCGGCATGCAGTTCAATACATTTTACACAAATGAAGGTCTCCATCGGACCTTTCGCCGTGACAAACAATGAACAGGTCCCAGATGTCCCAGATAATACATTGAATCGGGCGTAAGTCCTCAGCAGAATCAAAGGAGTTTTCAATACGGCACGGCGACAGTCCAAGGGAACAAACATTTCCCGGCTCCATCGGGGATTTAGATGCTCCCTCCCCCCCCCCAACTGTATAGGCTGTCTCTTGTTGAATGTGAAGAGCTCGTTCATAGCAGACCTGCAACACCAGAGTTAGAGGATCTCTCACTAACATTTACAATAGGAACAAATCAACATGCTAGTGAGAGATCCATTTGGACGGTTAGCGTAGTCCTCCTGGCCCAGGTAGGGTTCAGGGGATGGGAAACAAACGGGCCTAAAAAGGGACCCAACTGAAAATCAGATAAATGTGCCATACGCATAAAGAGCTTATTTCTCTCAATTTTGTTGCACAAATGAGTTTACATCCCTGTTAGTGAGCATTTCTTCTTTACCAAGATAATCCATCCACCTGACAGGTGTGGCATATCAAGAAGCTGATTAATCGGCACGATCATTACACAGGTGCACCTTGTGCCGGGGACAAAAGGCCACAAAAATGTGCAGTTTTGTCACACAACACAATGCCACAGATATCTCTAGTTTTGAGGGAGCGGGGACTTGGGGCGCTGACTGCAGGAATGTCCATCAGAAATGTGCTGAGCAGTATTTGTCTAATAAATATATTTGTTGGGGAAAAACCTCATTGAGTGGGTGGGCCTCTTCCTTATATGAACTGTAACTCATTAAAAAAAAATGTGTTTATATTTTTGTTCAGTCTATATATGTACTAATGCATACAACCTTGGTTTTCTTGCACGCTGACTATACTGGGCACGGGCACGTATGTTAATTTTTGTCCATCTACACCAGACGCAAATCAGGACACGCAGATTGAAATATAAAAACAAACTCAGGACGATAGTAAAACACATTAATGGCCATTTAGCTAGCTAGCTTCCTGTTGCTAGCTCATTTGTCCTGGGATATAAACATTGGGTTATTATTCCTGAAATGCACAAGGCAATTTTTCCCCCCTGAAGCTTTGTAGAATATCGATCCATTTTGAGTCACAACATTGTGTGTTTTCTACTCCCCGACAATTAATCCATAGATTATGGGAGAACTAGTTAAATTTCTAGTAATCTCGTCATTCATTCTTTCTTCTGTGGATTTTATACGGCGGTTTGCAACCAACTTTAAGGTTCATTAGCACAACCAACGGGACTGGAGTGTGGACCTCAGTGTAATCACCCACAGGGTATAAGCTGCTAAATACCCATGAGGAGATGGGAGACGTACAGCTCATCAAGGGACAAAAATACAAACGTTTTATTTTAGCGCCTGGCTACACAGACGTTCTTTGATGCGCGCGAGCCGTCTGGATGAATAACATAACATAGCCGGGGTGGTATTCAGTATAGCAGATGCTGCTGGAACCCCAGGATATATTGTGGTTAGGTTAGTACGGTCTGCCCACTAGAATGATCCAATAACATACCTTTAAAATCAGTCAACCTAGCCCCTGCATCACATATGGCTGGTCCCAGATCTGTCTGTACTGTCTTGTCAGGCTTGACCATAGGAGTTAAGACAGTAGAAACAGATCTGGGACCAGGCTAGAGCTTCATACTTCTCCCTCTTCATAGAAAACCCCCGTGAGTGAACAGAAAAGAGGAGATGAGACAAATCTTTATTTTATTCAATTCAATGTATTTATTGATCACACTCAAAGTGTTCCCATGACAACTAGACCGACTCCACTGAAGACACACCGGAGTTTAAAACGCAGACAGAACAAGACAGAATGTTCCTAAAGGGCCGGAGCACACAAGTCCATCCCAAAATTAAATTAAATGAAAAAAGAGAAAATAAAATTGAAAACTCAAGTCATGTTTAAACACCTGTCACAACCCCCCCCCCCACCTTTAGGAAGCAGATAGAAGGTGGAAGGAGGCAGACACACACCTGTTAAAATACCAAACCTGGGGGTCCCAGTCTGTCAGTCTGGCCCCCTCCCAGGTTATGTTAGTTAGGGCCAGGGTAGTCAAGGGTCCCAGTCTGTCAGTCTGGCCCCCTCCCAGGTTATGTTAGTTAGGGCCAGGGTAGTCAAGGGTCCCGGTCTGTCAGTCTGGCCCCCTCCCAGGTTATGTTAGTTAGGGCCAGGGTAGTCAAGGGTCCCGGTCTGTCAGTCTGGCCCCCTCCCAGGTTATGTTAGTTAGGGCCAGGGTAGTCAAGGGTCCCGGTCTGTCAGTCTGGCCCCCTCCCAGGTTATGTTAGTTAGGGCCAGGGTAGTCAAGGGTCCCGGTCTGTCAGTCGCCCCCCTCCCAGGTTATGTTAGTTAGGGCCAGGGTAGTCAAGGGTCCCGGTCTGTCAGTCTGGCCCCCTCCCAGGTTATGTTAGTTAGGGCCAGGGTAGTCAAGGGTCCCGGTCTGTCAGTCGCCCCCCTCCCAGGTTATGTTAGTTAGGGCCAGGGTAGTCAAGGGTCCCGGTCTGTCAGTCTGCCCCCCTCCCAGGTTATATTAGTTAGGGCCAGGGTAGCCAAGGGTCCCGGTCTGTCAGTCTGCCCCCCTCCCAGGTTATATTAGTTAGGGCCAGGGTAGCCAAGGGTCCCGGTCTGTCAGTCTGCCCCCCTCCCAGGTTATGTTAGTTAGGGCCAGGGTAGTCAAGGGTCCCGGTCTGTCAGTCTGCCCCCCTCCCAGGTTATGTTAGTTAGGGCCAGGGTAGCCAAGGGTCCCGGTCTGTCAGTCTGCCCCCCTCCCAGGTTATGTTAGTTAGGGCCAGGGTAGCCAAGGGTCCCGGTCTGTCAGTCTGCCCCCCTCCCAGGTTATGTTAGTTAGGGCCAGGGTAGCCAAGGGTCCCGGTCTGTCAGTCTGCCCCCCTCCCAGGTTATGTTAGTTAGGGCCAGGGTAGCCAAGGGTCCCGGTCTGTCAGTCTGCCCCCCTCCCAGGTTATGTTAGTTAGGGCCAGGGTAGCCAAGGGTCCCGGTCTGTCAGTCTGCCCCCCTCCCAGGTTATGTTAGTTAGGGCCAGGGTAGCCAAGGGTCCCGGTCTGTCAGTCTGCCCCCCTCCCAGGTTATGTTAGTTAGGGCCAGGGTAGCCAAGGGTCCCGGTCTGTCAGTCTGCCCCCCTCCCAGGTTGTTACAGTTAGGGCCAGGGTGGCCAAGGGTTCCTCTTTATTCACAACTCCCTCATTTTAAAGTTCAAATAGAATCCAAGGCAGTGAGATTTTAGGGTCGTTTCCTGGATTTCTGTTTTCCAAAATGTATAAAATCCTTAATATAACGTTCGTTCCAGTTTGTTTGACGTCAGGGGAGAACGTGCCACGTCAAAACGCGGGGGTCAGGGGAGAACGTGCCACGTCACAACGCAGGGGTCAGGGGAGAACGTGCCACGCCACAACGCGGGGGTCAGGGGAGAACGTGCCACGCCACAACGCAGGGGTCAGGGGAGGACGTGCCACGCCACAACGCAGGGGTCAGGGGAGAACAGGGGAGAACGTGCCACGTCACAACGCGGGGGTCAGGGGAGAACGTGCCACGTTACAACGCGGGGGTCAGGGGAGAACGTGCCACGTCACAACGCAGGGGTCAGGGGAGAACAGGGGAGAACGTGCCACGTCACAACGCGGGGGTCAGGGGAGAACAGGGGAGAACGTGCCACGTCACAACGCGGGGGTCAGGGGGGAACGTGCCACGTCACAACGCGGGGGTCAGGGGAGAACAGGGGAGAACGTGCCACGTCACAACGCAGGGGTCAGGGGAGAACAGGGGAGAACGTGCCACGTCACAACGCGGGGGTCAGGGGGGAACGTGCCACGTCACAACGCGGGGGTCAGGGGAGAACAGGGGAGAACGTGCCACGCCACAACGCAGGGGTCAGGGGAGAACAGGGGAGAACGTGCCACGCCACAACGCAGGGGTCAGGGGAGAACAGGGGAGAACGTGCCACGTCACAACGCAGGGGTCAGGGGAGAACAGGGGAGAACGTGCCACGTCACAACGCGGGGGTCAGGGGAGAACAGGGGAGAACGTGCCACGTCACAACGCGGGGGTCAGGGGAGAACAGGGGAGGACGTGCCACAGTGGCCCTGACACGGCAGTACTGAGGGGGGAGGGTAGCAGAGTTATTGGGAACAGAGACCAACCCGTTTACAATCTCCCCACAACCATGTCCCAACACATCTCATTTCAGCTCGTTGTTTGGCACCCTAGTCTCTATAAGTTCAGGGAACACTGTATAGAGAATAGGGTACCCTAGAGAATACGGTACACTAGATAGAGAATAGGGTACACTATATAGAGAATAGGGTACACTATATAGAGAATAGGGTACACTGTATAGAGAATAGGGTACACTGTATAGAGAATAGGGTACACTGTATAGAGAATAGGGTACACTATATAGAGAATAGGGTACACTATATAGAGAATAGGGTACACTATATAGAGAATAGGGTACACTGTATAGAGAATAGGGTACACTATATAGAGAATAGGGTACCATTTTGAACCAGGGAACCAGTAACCTTTCCCCTACAAGTGATTGATCCAAAGCCATCCTCCCGCCTTACTCTCCCCCCTCAGTGATTCAGCCCCGCCCCCCCCAGTGATTCAGCCCCGCCCCCCCCAGTGATTCAGCCCCGCCCCCCCAGTGATTCAGCCCCCCCCCCCCCCCCCCCCCCCCCGTGATTCAGCCCCCCCCCCGTGATTCATCCCCGCCCCGGTGTGTGTGTGTTCAGCGGATGGTGTATCTGACGTAGGGAACCTCCACATCTTCGTCATTTAGGTCGTTGCAGCACAGCTCAAACACCAGGGCTTTCACATGCTTCCCCAGCTTCTTCTTAGAAACCTTGGTCACAATCTCTGTCATCCTGCAGAGGAGGGGGGGGAGGAGATTAGTGGAGAGGGGCGAGGGGAGGGAGGAGATTAGTGGAGAGGGGCGAGGGGAGGGAGGAGATTAGTGGAGAGGGGCGAGGGGAGGGAGGAGATTAGTGGAGAGGGGCGAGGGGAGGGAGGAGATTAGTGGAGAGGGGCGAGGGGTGGGAGGAGATTAGTGGAGAGGGGCGAGGGGAGGGAGGAGATTAGTGGAGAGGGGCGAGGGGAGGGAGGAGATTAGTGGAGAGGGGCGAGGGGAGGGAGGAGATTAGTGGAGAGGGGCGAGGGGAGGGAGGAGATTAGTGGAGAGGGGCGAGGGGAGGGAGGAGATTAGTGGAGAGGGGCGAGGGGAGGGAGGAGATTAGTGGAGAGGGGCGAGGGGAGGGAGGAGATTAGTGGAGAGGGGCGAGGGGAGGGAGGAGATTAGTGGAGAGGGGCGAGGGGAGGGAGGAGATTAGTGGAGAGGGGCGAGGGGAGGGAGGAGATTAGTGGAGAGGAGCGAGGGGAGGGAGGAGATTAGTGGAGAGGAGCGAGGGGAGGGAGGAGATTAGTGGAGAGGAGCGAGGGGAGGAGATTAGTGGAGAGGAGCGAGGGGAGGAGATTAGTGGAGAGGAGCGAGGGGAGGAGATTAGTGGAGAGGAGCGAGGGGAGGAGATTAGTGGAGAGGAGCGAGGGGAGGAGATTAGTGGAGAGGAGCGAGGGGAGGAGATTAGTGGAGAGGAGCGAGGGGAGGAGATTAGTGGAGAGGAGCGAGGGGCGGAGATTAGTGGAGAGGAGAGAGGGGAGGAGATTAGTGGAGAGGAGAGAGGGGAGGAGATTAGTGGAGAGGAGAGAAGGGAGGAGATTAGTGGAGAGGGGCGAGGGGAGGGAGGAGATTAGTGGAGAGGGGCGAAGATTAGTGGAGAGGAGCGAGGGGAGGAGATTAGTGGAGAGGAGCGAGGGGAGGAGATTAGTGGAGAGGAGCGAGGGGAGGAGATTAGTGGAGAGGAGCGAGGGGAGGAGATTAGTGGAGAGAAGCGAGGGGAGGAGGTTAGTGGAGAGGAGCGAGGGGAGGAGGTTAGTGGAGAGGAGCGAGGGGAGGAGGTTAGTGGAGAGGAGCGAGGGGAGGAGGTTAGTGGAGAGGAGCGAGGGGAGGAGATTAGTGGAGAGGAGCGAGGGGAGGAGATTAGTGGAGAGGAGCGAGGGGAGGAGATTAGTGGAGAGGAGCGAGGGGAGGAGATTAGTGGAGAGGAGCGAGGGGAGGAGATTAGTGGAGAGGAGCGAGGGGAGGAGATTAGTGGAGAGGAGCGAGGGGAGGAGATTAGTGGAGAGGAGCGAGGGGAGGAGATTAGTGGAGGGGAGCGAGGGGAGGAGATTAGTGGAGAGGAGCGAGGGGAGGAGATTAGTGGAGAGGAGCGATTAGTGGAGAGAACTGACACTACGGGGTCAGTTCTAGACGCGGCGGGGTCAGTTCTAGACGCGACGGTGCGGTGTCAGTTCTAGACGCGACGGTGCGGTGTCAGTTCTAGACGCGACGGTGCGGTGTCAGTCCTAGACGCGACGGTGCGGTGTCAGTCCTAGACGCGACGGTGCGGTGTCAGTCCTAGACGCGACGGTGCGGTGTCAGTCCTAGACGCGACGGTGCGGTGTCAGTCCTAGACGCGACGGTGCGGTGTCAGTCCTAGACGCGACGGTGCGGTGTCAGTCCTAGACGCGACGGTGCGGTGTCAGTCCTAGACGCGACGGTGCGGTGTCAGTCCTAGACGCGACGGTGCGGTGTCAGTCCTAGACGCGACGGTGCGGTGTCAGTCCTAGACGCGACGGTGCGGTGTCAGTCCTAGACGCGACGGTGCGGTGTCAGTCCTAGACGCGACGGTGCGGTGTCAGTCCTAGACGCGACGGTGCGGGGTCAGTCCTAGACGCGACGGGGTCAGTCCTAGACGCGACGGGGTCAGTCCTAGACGCGACGGGGTCAGTCCTAGACGCGACGGGGTCAGTCCTAGACGCGACGGGGTCAGTCCTAGACGCGACGGGGTCAGTCCTAGACGCGACGGGGTCAGTCCTAGACGCGACGGGGTCAGTCCTAGACGCGACGGGGTCAGTCCTAGACGCGACGGGGTCAGTCCTAGACGCGACGGGGTCAGTCCTAGACGCGACGGGGTCAGTCCTAGACGCGACGGAGTCAGTCCTAGACGCGACGGGGTCAGTCCTAGACGCGACGGGGTCAGTTCTAGACGCGACGGGGTCAGTTCTAGACGCGACGGGGTCAGTTCTAGACGCGACGGTACGGGGTCAGTTCTAGACGCGACGGTACGGGGTCAGTTCTAGACGCGACGGTACGGGGTCAGTTCTAGACGCGACGGTACGGGGTCAGTTCTAGACGCGACGGTACGGGGTCAGTTCTAGACGCGACGGTACGGGGTCAGTTCTAGACGCGACGGTACGGGGTCAGTTCTAGACGCGACGGTACGGGGTCAGTTCTAGACGCGACGGTACGGGGTCAGTTCTAGACGCGACGGTACGGGGTCAGTTCTAGACGCGACGGTACGGGGTCAGTTCTAGACGCGACGGTACGGGGTCAGTTCTAGACGCGACGGTACGGGGTCAGTTCTAGACGCGACGGTACGGGGTCAGTTCTAGACGCGACGGTACGGGGTCAGTTCTAGACGCGACGGTACGGGGTCAGTTCTAGACGCGACGGTACGGGGTCAGTTCTAGACGCGACGGTACGGGGTCAGTTCTAGACGCGACGGTACGGGGTCAGTTCTAGACGCGACGGTACGGGGTCAGTTCTAGACGCGACGGTACGGGGTCAGTTCTAGACGCGACGGTACGGGGTCAGTTCTAGACGCGACGGTACGGGGTCAGTTCTAGACGCGACGGTACGGGGTCAGTTCTAGACGCGACGGTACGGGGTCAGTTCTAGACGCGACGGTACGGGGTCAGTTCTAGACGCGACGGTACGGGGTCAGTTCTAGACGCGACGGTACGGGGTCAGTTCTAGACGCGACGGTACGGGGTCAGTTCTAGACGCGACGGTACGGGGTCAGTTCTAGACGCGACGGTACGGGGTCAGTTCTAGACGCGACGGTACGGGGTCAGTTCTAGACGCGACGGTACGGGGTCAGTTCTAGACGCGACGGTACGGGGTCAGTTCTAGACGCGACGGTACGGGGTCAGTTCTAGACGCGACGGTACGGGGTCAGTTCTCGACGCGACAGTACGGGGTCAGTTCTAGACCCGACAGTACGGGGTCAGTTCTAGACCCGACAGTACGGGGTCAGTTCTAGACGCGACAGTACGGGGTCAGTTCTAGACCCGACAGTACGGGGTCAGTTCTAGACCCGACAGTACGGGGTCAGTTCTAGACCCGACAGTACGGGGTCAGTTCTAGACGCGACGGGGTCAGTTCTAGACGCGACAGTACGGGGTCAGTTCTAGATGCGACAGTACGGGGTCAGTTCTAGACCCGACAGTACGGTGTCAGTTCTAGACGCGACAGTACGGGGTTTGTAGTGACTCACGGTAACACCAGCCTCTCCTTGAGTTTAGCTGCAGGCATGAAGAAGGAGTAGAGCATGGAGACCCCCTGAGACAGCATGGTGATCTCCAACTGATGCTCATTCTACAGGGGAACCAAAGACAAATGTTAAAAGAAACTAACAGCGAACGCAAGCTTAGCACAGAAACTCAGCATGAGGGCAGGCGTACCTTGAAGTAGTCCAGGAACTGTCGGAGGGTCATCTCCGATCCACTGGCCTGCAGACCCTTCACCTCAAAACGATCCCACAGAGACCAGTCAATCTCATAGTACTATGGAGGCAGCGATGGATGGGCAGGGAGAGAAAGAGATGGATGGGGAGAGAGAGGGAGGCAGAGAGAGAAAGAGATGGATGGGGAGAGAGAGGGAGGCAGAGAGAGAAAGAGATGGATGGGGAGAGAGAGGGAGGCAGAGAGAGAAAGAGATGGATGGGGAGAGAGAGGGAGGCAGAGAGAGAAAGAGATGGATGGGGAGAGAGAGGGAGGCAGAGAGAGAAAGAGATGGATGGGGAGAGAGAGGGAGGCAGAGAGAGAAAGAGATGGATGGGGAGAGAGAGGGAGGCAGAGAGAGAAAGAGATGGATGGGGAGAGAGAGGGAGGCAGAGAGAGAAAGAGATGGATGGGGAGAGAGAGGGAGGCAGAGAGAGAAAGAGATGGATGGGCAGAGAGGGAGGCAGAGAGAGAAAGACATGGATGGGCAGAGAAAAGTGTGGGGACAGAAGAATCTGTTAGAGGTACAGACAAACACTAAATGAATAGCCCTGCCTTACACAAATACCTGACATCTAGTTATGAAATGGCCCCTTGTTCTGATCCTAGACCAGGGGTCCCCATTCAGCCACGGCTCCATTTCTCTGTGAGTGCATGGTCGGGGCCCGGAACAGACTGAACTAAAATATAAACGCAATAAATTCCTTAGGCCCTAATCTGTGGATTTCACATGACTGGGCAGGTGTACAGCCAGGCCCAGCCAATCAGAATGAGTTTATCCCCAGGGCTTTATTACAGACAGAAATACTCCTCAGTACTACCACCACCCCCCCCCCCCCCGATCCCACAGGTGCAGAAGCCGGATGAGGTGGTCGTGAGCCGGCGTGGTCTGCGGTTGTGAGGCCAGTTGGACCTACTGCTAAATTCTATTAAACGATATTGGAGGTGGCTTATGGTAGAGAAATGAACATTACATTATCTGACAAAAGTTGTGGGAGACATTCCTGCAGTCAGCATACCAACTGCTCGCTCCCTTGAGACATCTGTGGCATTGTGTTGTGTGACAAAACTGCACATTTTAGAATGGCCTTTTATTGGCCCCCCAGCACAAGGTGCACCTGTGTAATGACCATGCTGCGACCAACACTTCACATGTTGCGTTTATATTTCTGTTCCGTGTAGTTCTAAATAATTTGTACCCTGCAATTGACCACAAAGCTTGATTACGTCAGGATACCATCACATATTCCTATATTTATAAGTGGGAATTAAATCATTTGGGGGGCCAAATAAATACATTAAAAAAATGTAATAAAATCCACCCACGGGCCATCTACTGGGGAGCCCCAGTATGAACAGACCCCCTCCCTCCCAACTCCAACCCTACCTTGTGGCTGGGAGCAGCGACGGGTTCTGAGAAGCCGAAGAAGGGCAGTGCCAGGTTCATGAAGCCGTTCTTAAACGAATCCACCTTCTTGTGTCCCTGAACGATCTTGATGAGCTCCAGACAGACCAGACCTACGACCGCTGCTGTGGTGGTCGCTATCGCAGGAATGATCTTCCCAGCTATCAGCTTACTCTGGGGGGAGAGAGAGAGAGAAGAGAGTGAGACAGCGAACGAGCCAGAGAGAGTAGTGAGTAAGAGCTAGTGTGTGTACGTACACACCTTGTGTCTGTCTGCAGGGGGAATGTTGTAGTTTTCTGCTCTCAGGTTGGAAGCAGCTACAATGAAGTCCATGTGGAAGTTAGAGTCATCATCCTGGAACACAGAGAATACACAGAGTCATCATCCTGGAACACAGAGAATACACAGAGTCATCATCCTGGAACACAGAGAGTCATCATCCTGGAACACAGAGAGTCATCATCCAGGAACACAGAGAGTCATCATCCTGGAACACAGAGAGTCATCATCCTGGAACACACAGAGTCATCATCCTGGAACACACAGAGTCATCATCCTGGAACACACAGAGTCATCATCCTGGAACACACAGAGTCATCATCCTGGAACACACAGAGTCATCATCCTGGAACACACAGAGTCATCATCCTGGAACACACAGAGTCATCATCCTGGAACACACAGAGTCATCATCCTGGAACACACAGAGTCATCATCCTGGAACACACAGAGTCATCATCCTGGAACACACAGAGTCATCATCCTGGAACACACAGAGTCATCATCCTGGAACACACAGAGTCATCATCCTGGAACACACAGAGTCATCATCCTGGAACACACAGAGTCATCATCCTGGAACACACAGAGTCATCATCCTGGAACACACAGAGTCATCATCCTGGAACACACAGAGTCATCATCCTGGAACACACAGAGTCATCATCCTGGAACACACAGAGTCATCATCCTGGAACACACAGAGTCATCATCCTGGAACACACAGAGTCATCATCCTGGAACACACAGAGTCATCATCCTGGAACACACAGAGTCATCATCCTGGAACACACAGAGTCATCATCCTGGAACACACAGAGTCATCATCCTGGAACACACAGAGTCATCATCCTGGAACACACAGAGTCATCATCCTGGAACACACAGAGTCATCATCCTGGAACACACAGAGTCATCATCCTGGAACACACAGAGTCGCAGGCTAATACACCGACAGAAGGGTTGAGAGGAGAACGACAAAAGACCAGAGCTGTGTTCAAATACTCATACTAACCGTACTATTTGTGACGTAAATTGAGTATATACAATGCTTATTGGTCATAGTATGGATATAGTTAGAATGCCAAATGTTCCCGGATGTCATACTAAATCCGCCAAAATACAAAGTATACAAGCAGTGGACACCATGTCCGTGCTTTTTGGGCCCATAATGCAATTCTTCAGAAAATGGGTGTGGTTTCATATTGTTTCCAGATTTGAAGAAAATGGCGGAAAATATGCAGCCGAAGTCAAACGAAAGCCGATTCAAATTCATTGCTTTAAATTATGACAAATGTTGAACAATGTAATCAAGGAATGACTTTTCAAATAAGTTACTTTACACGTTATGTTCGCTGACAATTTGTTAGCTACACTGTCCTTATGAACCACATAGCATATCATTACAGCAGTATGGACCGGTATGTTAGCTAGCTACACTGTCCTTATGAACCACATAGCATATCATTACAGCAGTATGGACCGGTATGTTAGCTAGCTACACTGTCCTTATGAACCACATAGCATATCATTACAGCAGTATGGACCGGTATGTTAGCTAGCTACACTGTCCTTATGAACCACATAGCATATCATTACAGCAGTATGGACCGGTATGTTAGCTACACTGTCCTTATGAACCACATAGCATATCATTACAGCAGTATGGACCGGTATGTTAGCTACACTGTCCTTATGAACCACATAGCATATCATTACAGCAGTATGGACCGGTATGTTAGCTACACTGTCCTTATGAACCACATAGCATATCATTACAGCAGTATGGACCGGTATGTTAGCTACACTGTCCTTATGAACCACATAGCATATCATTACAGCAGTATGGACCGGTATGTTAGCTACACTGTCCTTATGAACCACATAGCATATCATTACAGCAGTATGGACCGGTATGTTAGCTACACTGTCCTTATGAACCACATAGCATATCATTACAGCAGTATGGACCGGTATGTTAGCTACACTGTCCTTATGAACCACATAGCATATCATCACAGCAGTATGGACCGGTATGTTAGCTACGCTGTCCTTATGAACCACATAGCATATCATTACAGCAGTATGGACCGGTATGTTAGCTAGCTACACTGTCCTTATGAACCACATAGCATATCATTACAGCAGTATGGACCGGTATGTTAGCTACACTGTCCTTATGAACCACATAGCATATCATTACAGCAGTATGGACCGGTATGCTAGCTACACTGTCCTTATGAACCACATAGCATATCATTACAGCAGTATGGACCGGTATGTTAGCTACACTGTCCTTATGAACCACATAGCATATCATTACAGCAGTATGGACCGGTATGTTAGCTAGCTACACTGTCCTTATGAACCACATAGCATATCATTACAGCAGTATGGACCGGTATGTTAGCTACACTGTCCTTATGAACCACATAGCATATCATTACAGCAGTATGGACCGGTATGTTAGCTACACTGTCCTTATGAACCACATAGCATATCATTACAGCAGTATGGACCGGTATGTTAGCTACACTGTCCTTATGAACCACATAGCATATCATTACAGCAGTATGGACCGGTATGTTAGCTAGCTACACTGTCCTTATGAACCACATAGCATATCATTACAGCAGTTTGTACCGGTATGTTAGCTAGCTACACTGTCCTTATGAACCACATAGCATATCATTACAGCAGTATGTACCGGTATGTTAGCTACACTGTCCTTACTAACCACATAGCATATCATTACAGCAGTATGGACCGGTATGTTAGCTACACTGTCCTTATGAACCACATAGCATATCATTACAGCAGTATGTACCGGTATGTTAGCTACGCTGTCCTTATGAACCACATAGCATTTCATTACAGCAGTATGTACCGGTATGTTAGCTACACTGTCCTTATGAACCACATAGCATATCACTACAGCAGTATGGACCGGTATGCTAGCTACACTGTCCTTATGAACCACATAGCATATCATTACAGCAGTATGGACCGGTATGTTAGCTAGCTACACTGTCCTTATGAACCACATAGCATATCATTACAGCAGTATGGACCGGTATGTTAGCTACACTGTCCTTATGAACCACATAGCATATCATTACAGCAGTATGGACCGGTATGTTAGCTACACTGTCCTTATGAACCACATAGCATATCATTACAGCAGTATGGACCGGTATGTTAGCTACACTGTCCTTATGAACCACATAGCATATCATTACAGCAGTATGGACCGGTATGTTAGCTACACTGTCCTTATGAACCACATAGCATATCATTACAGCAGTATGGACCGGTATGTTAGCTAGCTACACTGTCCTTATGAACCACATAGCATATCATTACAGCAGTATGGACCGGTATGTTAGCTACACTGTCCTTATAAACCACATAGCATATCATTACAGCAGTATGTACCGGTATGTTAGCTACACTGTCCTTATGAACCACATAGCATATCATTACAGCAGTATGGACCGGTATGTTAGCTAGCTACACTGTCCTTATGAACCACATAACATATCATTACAGCAGTATGGACCGGTATGTTAGCTAGCTACACTGTCCTTATGAACCACATAGCATATCATTACAGCAGTATGTACCGGTATGTTAGCTAGCTACACTGTCCTTATGAACCACATAGCATATCATTACAGCAGTATGGACCGGTATGTTAGCTACACTGTCCTTATGAACCACATAGCATATCATTACAGCAGTATGGACCGGTATGTTAGCTAGCTACACTGTCCTTATGAACCACATAGCATATCATTACAGCAGTATGGACCGGTATGTTAGCTACACTGTCCTTATGAACCACATAGCATATCATTACAGCAGTATGTACCGGTATGTTAGCTAGCTACACTGTCCTTATGAACCACATAGCATATCATTACAGCAGTATGTACCGGTATGTTAGCTACACTGTCCTTATGAACCACATAGCATATCATTACAGCAGTATGGACCGGTATGTTAGCTACACTGTCCTTATGAACCACATAGCATATCATTACAGCAGTATGGACCGGTATGTTAGCTACACTGTCCTTATAAACCACATAGCATATCATTACAGCAGTATGTACCGGTATGTTAGCTACACTGTCCTTATGAACCACATAGCATATCATTACAGCAGTATGGACCGGTATGTTAGCTAGCTACACTGTCCTTATGAACCACATAACATATCATTACAGCAGTATGGACCGGTATGTTAGCTACACTGTCCTTATGAACCTCATAGCATATCATTACAGCAGTATGTACCGGTATGTTAGCTAGCTACACTGTCCTTATGAACCACATAGCATATCATTACAGCAGTATGTACCGGTATGTTAGCTACACTGTCCTTATGAACCACATAGCATATCATTACAGCAGTATGGACCGGTATGTTAGCTAGCTACACTGTCCTTATGAACCACATAGCATATCATTACAGCAGTATGGACCGGTATGTTAGCTAGCTACACTGTCCTTATGAACCACATAGCATATCATTACAGCAGTATGGACCGGTATGTTAGCTACACTGTCCTTATGAACCACATAGCATATCATTACAGCAGTATGGACCGGTATGTTAGCTAGCTACGCTGTCCTTATGAACCACATAGCATATCATTACAGCAGTATGGACCGGTATGTTAGCTACACTGTCCTTATGAACCACATAGCATATCATTACAGCAGTATGGACCGGTATGTTAGCTACACTGTCCTTATGAACCTCATAGCATATCATTACAGCAGTATGTACCGGTATGTTAGCTACACTGTCCTTATGAACCACATAGCATATCATTACAGCAGTATGGACCGGTATGTTAGCTACACTGTCCTTATGAACCACATAGCATATCATTACAGCAGTATGGACCGGTATGTTAGCTAGCTACACTGTCCTTATGAACCACATAGCATATCATTACAGCAGTATGGACCGGTATGTTAGCTAGCTACACTGTCCTTATGAACCACATAGCATATCATTACAGCAGTATGGACCGGTATGTTAGTTAGCTACACTGTCCTTATGAACCACATAGCATATCATTACAGCAGTATGGACCGGTATGTTAGCTACACTGTCCTTATGAACCACATAGCATATCATTAGAGCAGTATGGACCGGTATGTTAGCTAGCTACACTGTCCTTATGAACCACATAGCATATCATTACAGCAGTATGGACCGGTATGTTAGCTAGCTACACTGTCCTTATGAACCACATAGCATATCATTACAGCAGTATGGACCGGTATGTTAGCTACACTGTCCTTATGAACCACATAGCATATCATTACAGCAGTATGGACCGGTATGTTAGCTACACTGTCCTTATGAAACACATAGCATATCATTACAGCAGTATGGACCGGTATGTTAGCTAGCTACGCTGTCCTTATGAACCACATAGCATATCATTACAGCAGTATGGACCGGTATGTTAGCTAGCTACACTGTCCTTATGAACCACATAGCATATCATTACAGCAGTATGTACCGGTATGTTAGCTACACTGTCCTTATGAACCACATAGCATATCATTACAGCAGTATGGACCGGTATGTTAGCTACACTGTCCTTATGAACCACATAGCATATCATTACAGCAGTATGGACCGGTATGTTAGCTACACTGTCCTTATGAACCACATAGCATATCATTACAGCAGTATGGACCGGTATGTTAGCTACACTGTCCTTATGAACCACATAGCATATCATTACAGCAGTATGTACCGGTATGTTAGCTACACTGTCCTTATGAACCACATAGCATATCATTACAGCAGTATGGACCGGTATGTTAGCTAGCTACACTGTCCTTATGAACCACATAGCATATCATTACAGCAGTATGGACCGGTATGTTAGCTAGCTACACTGTCCTTATGAACCACATAGCATATCATTACAGCAGTATGGACCGGTATGTTAGCTACGCTGTCCTTATGAACCACATAGCATATCATTACAGCAGTATGGACCGGTATGTTAGCTACACTGTCCTTATGAACCACATAGCATATCATTACAGCAGTATGGACCGGTATGTTAGCTACACTGTCCTTATGAACCACATAGCATATCATTACAGCAGTATGTACCGGTATGTCAGCTACACTGTCCTTATGAACCACATAGCATATCATTACAGCAGTATGGACCGGTATGTTAGCTACACTGTCCTTATGAACCACATAGCATATCATTACAGCAGTATGGACCGGTATGTTAGCTAGCTACACTGTCCTTATGAACCTCATAGCATATCATTACAGCAGTATGGACCGGTATGTTAGCTACGCTGTCCTTATGAACCACATAGCATATCATTACAGCAGTATGGACCGGTATGTTAGCTAGCTACACTGTCCTTATGAACCACATAGCATATCATTACAGCAGTATGGACCGGTATGTTAGCTACACTGTCCTTATGAACCACATATCATTACAGCAGTATGGACCGGTATGTTAGCTACACTGTCCTTATGAACCACATAGCATATCATTACAGCAGTATGGACCGGTATGTTAGCTACACTGTCCTTATGAACCACATAGCATATCATTACAGCAGTATGGACCGGTATGTTAGCTACACTGTCCTTATGAACCACATAGCATATCATTACAGCAGTATGGACCGGTATGTTAGCTACACTGTCCTTATGAACCACATAGCATATCATTACAGCAGTATGGACCGGTATGTTAGCTACGCTGTCCTTATGAACCACATAGCATATCATTACAGCAGTATGGACCGGTATGTTAGCTAGCTACGCTGTCCTTATGAACCACATAGCATATCATTACAGCAGTATGGACCGGTATGTTAGCTACACTGTCCTTATGAACCACATAGCATATCATTACAGCAGTATGGACCGGTATGTTAGCTAGCTACACTGTCCTTATGAACCACATAGCATATCATTACAGCAGTATGTACCGGTATGTTAGCTACACTGTCCTTATGAACCACATAGCATATCATTACAGCAGTATGGACCGGTATGTTAGCTAGCTACACTGTCCTTATGAACCACATAGCATATCATTACAGCAGTATGGACCGGTATGTTAGCTAGCTACGCTGTCCTTATGAACCACATAGCATATCATTACAGCAGTATGGACCGGTATGTTAGCTAGCTACGCTGTCCTTATGAACCACATAGCATATCATTACAGCAGTATGGACCGGTATGTTAGCTACGCTGTCCTTATGAACCACATAGCATATCATTACAGCAGTATGGACCGGTATGTTAGCTACACTGTCCTTATGAACCACATAGCATATCATTACAGCAGTATGGACCGGTATGTTAGCTACACTGTCCTTATGAACCACATAGCATATCATTACAGCAGTATGGACCGGTATGTTAGCTACACTGTCCTTATGAACCTCATAGCATATCATTACAGCAGTATGGACCGGTATGTTAGCTACACTGTCCTTATGAACCACATAGCATATCATTACAGCAGTATGGACCGGTATGTTAGCTAGCTACACTGTCCTTATGAACCACATAGCATATCATTACAGCAGTATGGACCGGTATGTTAGCTACACTGTCCTTATGAACCACATAGCATATCATTACAGCAGTATGGACCGGTATGTTAGCTAGCTACACTGTCCTTATGAACCACATAGCATATCATTACAGCAGTATGGACCGGTATGTTAGCTACACTGTCCTTATGAACCACATAGCATATCATTACAGCAGTATGGACTGGTATGTTAGCTACACTGTCCTTATGAATCATTACAGCAGTATGGACCAGTATGTTAGCTAGCTACCAGCTCTGCTAGGGCGAGTAAAATGGTCAGAGTGAGGTGTTCTCTCATTTATGTCGAAGTAGCTAACGTGCTAGCTAACTTCCACCAATTAGCTTGGGTGCTTGACTGCCGTTGTGAGGTCAGACACTGGGATCAACCCTACTCCTCCGCCAGAGTCCAGTGTGCTCTCTGAACGCTCCGAGAGCGAAGCGCCCCGAATTTACGAACGGATAATCTGACAACGCTCTGAATTTACAAACGGATAATCCGACAACGCTCTGAATTTACCGACAGACAATCCGACAACGCTCTGAATTTACAATCCGACAACGCTCTGAATTTACAATCCGACAACGCTCTGAATTTACAATCCGACAACGCTCTGAATTTACAATCCGACAACGCTCTGAATTTACAATCCGACAACGCTCTGAATTTACAATCCGACAACGCTCTGAATTTACAATCTGACAACGCTCAGAATTTACAAACGGACAATCAGACAACGTTCTGAATTTACCAACAGACAATCTGACAACGCTCTGAATTTACGAACATCCAGAACACACTCTGGCACTCAAGATTGAATTTACGAACACACCCAAAAACGTAAAATGTCTAACTAGCTTGCAAGAGGTTGCATAGCAACAGCATCAACTTCCGGTAGACCACCGAACAGCTAGTACACTCAACTGCAAGGATACTGTTCCTATACTAAAATGAACTAATAGTATGTAGTATACAGTATCCTAAAATGAACTAATAGTATGTAGTATATATTCATTAAGTATGTAGTATACAGTATATAGTATGGGTATTGGAACACAGCTATGGGCTTGAAAGGTGTTGTAGGTGAGAAGAGCTCGAGAGGGGGTAGAGTAGAGAGAGAGAGAGGGGGTAGAGTAAAGAGAGAGAGAGGGGGTAGAGTAAAGAGAGAGAGAGGGGGTAGAGTAAAGAGAGAGAGGGGGTAGAGTAAAGAGAGAGAGAGGGGATAGAGTAAAGAGAGAGAGAGGGGATAGAGTAAAGAGAGAGAGAGGGGGATAGAGTAAAGAGAGAGAGAGGGGGTAGAGTAAAGAGAGAGAGAGGGGGTAGAATAAAGAGGGGGTAGAATAAAGAGGGGGTAGAGTAAAGAGAGAGTAGAGTAAAGAAAGAGGGGGTAGAGTAAAGAGAGAGTAGAGAGTAGAACAAAGAGAGAGAGGGTAGAATAAAGAGAGAGAGGGTAGAATAAAGAGAGAGAGGGTAGAATAAAGAGAGAGAGGGTAGAATAAAGAGAGAGAGGGTAGAATAAAGAGAGAGAGGGTAGAATAAAGAGAGAGAGGGGGTAGAATAAAGAGAGAGAGAGGGGGTAGAATAAAGAGAGAGAGAGGGGGTAGAATAAAGAGAGAGAGAGGGGGTAGAATAAAGAGAGAGAGGGTAGAATAAAGAGAGAGAGGGTAGAATAAAGAGAGAGAGAGGGGGTAGAATAAAGAGAGAGAGAGGGGGTAGAATAAAGAGAGAGAGAGGGGGTAGAATAAAGAGAGAGAGAGGGGGTAGAATAAAGAGAGAGAGAGGGGGTAGAATAAAGAGAGAGAGAGGGGGTAGAATAAAGAGAGAGAGGGGGTAGAATAAAGAGAGAGAGGGTAGAATAAAGAGAGAGAGGGTAGAATAAAGAGAGAGAGGGTAGAATAAAGAGAGAGGGGGTAGAATAAAGAGAGAGGGGGTAGAATAAAGAGAGAGGGGGTAGAATAAAGAGAGAGAGAGGGGGTAGAATAAAGAGAGAGAGAGGGGGTAGAATAAAGAGAGAGAGAGGGGGTAGAATAAAGAGAGAGAGAGGGGGTAGAATAAAGAGAGAGAGAGGGGGTAGAATAAAGAGAGAGAGAGGGGGTAGAATAAAGAGAGAGAGAGGGGGTAGAGTAAAGAGAGAGAGAGGGGGTAGAGTAAAGAGAGAGAGAGTAGAATAAAGAGAGAGAGTAGAATAAAGAGAGAGGGGGTAGAATAAAGAGGGGGTAGAGTAAAGAGAGAGTAGAGTAAAGAAAGAGGGGGTAGAGTAAAGAGAGAGTAGAGAGTAGAACAAAGAGAGAGAGGGTAGAATAAAGAGAGAGAGGGTAGAATAAAGAGAAAGAGGGTAGAATAAAGAGAGAGAGGGTAGAATAAAGAGAGAGAGGGTAGAATAAAGAGAGAGAGGGTAGAATAAAGAGAGAGAGGGGGTAGAATAAACAGAGAGAGAGGGGGTAGAGTAAAGAGAGAGAGGGGGTAGAATAAAGAGAGAGAGGGTAGAATAAAGAGAGAGGGGGTAGAATAAAGAGAGAGAGAGGGGGTAGAATAAAGAGAGAGAGAGGGGGTAGAATAAAGAGAGAGAGAGGGGGTAGAATAAAGAGAGAGAGTAGAATAAAGAGAGAGGGGGTAGAATAAAGAGAGAGGGGGTAGAATAAAGAGGGGGTAGAGTAAAGAGAGAGTAGAGTAAAGAAAGAGGGGGTAGAGTAAAGAGAGAGTAGAGAGTAGAACAAAGAGAGAGAGGGTAGAATAAAGAGAGAGAGGGTAGAATAAAGAGAAAGAGGGTAGAATAAAGAGAGAGAGGGTAGAATAAAGAGAGAGAGGGTAGAATAAAGAGAGAGAGGGTAGAATAAAGAGAGAGAGGGTAGAATAAAGAGAGAGAGGGGGTAGAATAAAGAGAGAGAGAGGGGGTAGAGTAAAGAGAGAGAGGGGGTAGAGTAAAGAGAGAGAGGGGGTAGAATAAAGAGAGAGAGGGTAGAATAAAGAGAGAGAGGGTAGAATAAAGAGAGAGAGAGGGGGTAGAATAAAGAGAGAGAGAGGGGGTAGAATAAAGAGAGAGAGAGGGGGTAGAATAAAGAGAGAGGGGGTAGAATAAAGAGAGAGGGGGTAGAGTAAAGAGAGAGGGGGTAGAATAAAGAGAGAGAGGGTAGAATAAAGAGAGAGGGGGTAGAATAAAGAGAGAGAGGGGGTAGAATAAAGAGAGAGAGAGGGGGTAGAATAAAGAGAGAGAGAGGGGGTAGAATAAAGAGAGAGAGAGGGGGTAGAATAAAGAGAGAGAGAGGGGGTAGAATAAAGAGAGAGAGTAGAATAAAGAGAGAGGGGGTAGAATAAAGAGGGGGTAGAGTAAAGAGAGAGTAGAGTAAAGAAAGAGGGGGTAGAGTAAAGAGAGAGTAGAGAGTAGAACAAAGAGAGAGAGGGTAGAATAAAGAGAGAGAGGGTAGAATAAAGAGAAAGAGGGTAGAATAAAGAGAGAGAGGGTAGAATAAAGAGAGAGAGGGTAGAATAAAGAGAGAGAGGGTAGAATAAAGAGAGAGAGGGGGTAGAATAAAGAGAGAGAGAGGGGGTAGAGTAAAGAGAGAGAGGGGGTAGAATAAAGAGAGAGAGGGTAGAATAAAGAGAGAGAGGGTAGAATAAAGAGAGAGAGAGGGGGTAGAATAAAGAGAGAGAGAGGGGGTAGAATAAAGAGAGAGAGAGGGGGTAGAATAAAGAGAGAGAGAGGGGGTAGAATAAAGAGAGAGAGGGGGTAGAGTAAAGAGAGAGGGGGTAGAATAAAGAGAGAGAGGGTAGAATAAAGAGAGAGAGGGTAGAATAAAGAGAGAGAGGGTAGAATAAAGAGAGAGGGGGTAGAATAAAGAGAGAGGGGGTAGAATAAAGAGAGAGGGGGTAGAATAAAGAGAGAGAGGGTAGAATAAAGAGAGAGGGGGTAGAATAAAGAGAGAGGGGGTAGAATAAAGAGAGAGAGGGTAGAATAAAGAGAGAGGGGGTAGAATAAAGAGAGAGGGGTAGAATAAAGAGAGAGAGGGTAGAGGGAGAGTTCTATACCTTCTCAAAGTCGATGGCAGTGAGTTTAAAATGAGAAGAAGCTTCGGGTCCAGGCAGCAGAGTCTTCAGTTCCTCCAGCCTGTTGTCATCTATGCAGACACCCCCCCCCCCCCCCCAGACACACACACACACACACACACACACACACACACACACACACACCAGAGAGACACACACACACCAGAGAGAGACACACACACCAGAGAGAGACACACACATCCGAAGGTTAGTCCGACAGGTGTCCATTGGTTGACAGACAGGGAGGCAGGGAAACAGGCCAATGAGACAGGGGCATGTTGTAAAATCATCTCACGTGGCCGGTGACGAGAGGTGGGACCTGTCGTGATAGTTTTTTCTGATGAAACACAAACAGTCTGATCATCTGGGATTCTCTTCCCTCTCAGTTGTCATTTAATACAACACTACACAAGTCCTGAACAAACATGGCTTCTTCCATCCAGTCTGTGGAAGGCTTTCATTCTGTGGCAAATGCATAAATAACAGAGGCTTTCTTAGTTCTACACGCTCCTGCAGACTGCTGCGATGCCTGGCTTAGTTCTACACTCTCCTGCAGACTGCTGTGATGGCTGGCTTAGTTCTACACGCTCCTGCAGACTGCTGCGATGCCTGGTTTAGTTCTACACGCTCCTGCAGACTGCTGTGATGGCTGGCTTAGTTCTACACGCTCCTGCAGACTGCTGCGATGGCTGGCTTAGTTCTACATGCTCCTGCAGACTGCTGTGATGGCTGGCTTAGTTCTACACGCTCCTGCAGACTGCTGTGATGGCTGGCTTAGTTCTACATGCTCCTGCAGACTGCTGCGATGCCTGGTTTAGTTCTACATGCTCCTGCAGACTGCTGTGATGGCTTTCTTAGTTCTACACGCTCCTGCAGACTGCTGTGATGGCTGGCTTAGTTCTACATGCTCCTGCAGACTGCTGCGATGCCTGGCTTAGTTCTACACGCTCCTGCAGACTGCTGCGATGCCTGGTTTAGTTCTACATGCTCCTGCAGACTGCTGCGATGCCTGGTTTAGTTCTACACGCTCCTGCAGACTGCTGCGATGGCTGGCTTAGTTCTACACGCTCCTGCAGACTGCTGTGATGGCTGGCTTAGTTCTACACGCTCCTGCAGACTGCTGTGATGGCTGGCTTAGTTCTACATGCTCCTGCAGACTGCTGTGATGGCTGGCTTAGTTCTACATGCTCCTGCAGACTGCTGCTGCGATGGCTGGCTTAGTTCTACACGCTCCTGCAGACTGCTGCGATGGCTGGCTTAGTTCTACACGCTCCTGCAGACTGCTGCGATGGCTGGCTTAGTTCTACACGCTCCTGCAGACTGCTGCGATGGCTGGCTTAGTTCTACACGCTCCTGCAGACTGCTGCGATGGCTGGCTTAGTTCTACACGCTCCTGCAGACTGCTGCGATGGCTGGCTTAGTTCTACACGCTCCTGCAGACTGCTGCAATGGCTGGCTTAGTTCTACACGCTCCTGCAGACTGCTGCGATGGCTGGCTTAGTTCTACACGCTCCTGCAGACTGCTGCGATGGCTGGCTTAGTTCTACACGCTCCTGCAGACTGCTGCGATGGCTGGCTTAGTTCTACACGCTCCTGCAGACTGCTGCGATGGCTGGCTTAGTTCTACACGCTCCTGCAGACTGCTGCGATGGCTGGCTTAGTTCTATACGCTCCTGCAGACTGCTGCGATGGCTGGCTTAGTTCTACACGCTCCTGCAGACTGCTGCGATGGCTGGCTTAGTTCTACACGCTCCTGCAGACTGCTGCGATGGCTGGCTTAGTTCTACACGCTCCTGCAGACTGCTGCGATGGCTGGCTTAGTTCTACACGCTCCTGCAGACTGCTGCGATGCTTGGCTTAGTTCTACACGCTCCTGCAGACTCTGCTGCGATGGCTGGCTTAGTTCTACACGCTCCTGCAGACTGCTGCGATGGCTGGCTTAGTTCTACACGCTCCTGCAGACTGCTGCGATGGCTGGCTTAGTTCTACACGCTCCTGCAGACTGCTGCGATGGCTGGCTTAGTTCTACACGCTCCTGCAGACTGCTGCGACGGCTGGCTTAGTTCCACACGCTCCTGCCGACTGCTGCGATGCTTGGCTTAGTTCTACACGCTCCTGCAGACTGCTGTGATGGCTGGCTTAGTTCTACACGCTCCTGCAGACTGCTGCGATGGCTGGCTTAGTTCTACACGCTCCTGCAGACTGCTGCGATGCTTGGCTTAGTTCTACACGCTCCTGCAGACTGCTGCGATGGCTGGCTTAGTTCTACACGCTCCTGCAGACTGCTGCGATGCTTGGCTTAGTTCTACACGCTCCTGCAGACTCTGCTGCGATACTTGTCTTAGTTCTACACGCTCCTGCAGACTGCTGCGATGGTTTATACTCATTGGCTTCCGACGTCACTACAGGGAATGATCACCTTAAATGCAACTAGAAGTGTTGACTATAAACATCACTAGACATATAAATGGCCTATATAAATGTAAAAGCCCTCTCCTCACCGACGTTGACATTGGCGCTCTGCAGCTCCTGGTCGGAGACGTGGATCTTGACCCCTGACCTGGGGACGAAGGTGGGCACCGATAGGCTGTCCAGGATCTTAGCCACGCCAACACGGTCGGTAGAGCCCTGCATGCCGTACGACTGGGCAAACAAGTTGGCTCCTGCCATCACATAGTCCATATGGAGGTCCTAGAGAGAGAGAGAGGAGATGGTCTACAACCGTGGACAGGGGGGGAGACGGGGACGTCCTAGAGATATGGAGGTCCTAGAGAGAGAGCGAGAGGAGATGGTCTACAACCGTGGACAGGGGGGGAGACGGGGACGTCCTAGAGATATGGAGGTCCTAGAGAGAGAGAGAGAGGAGATGGTCTACAACCGTGGACAGGGGGGGAGACGGGGACGTCCTAGAGATATGGAGGTCCTAGAGAGAGAGAGAGAGGAGATGGTCTACAACCGTGGACAGGGGGGGAGACGGGGACGTCCTAGAGATATGGAGGTCCTAGAGAGAGCGAGAGGAGATGGTCTACAACCGTGGACAGGGGGGGAGACGGGGACGTCCTAGAGATATGGAGGTCCTAGAGAGAGAGCGAGAGGAGATGGTCTACAACCGTGGACAGGGGGGGAGACGGGGACGTCCTAGAGATATGGAGGTCCTAGAGAGAGAGCGAGAGGAGATGGTCTACAACCGTGGACAGGGGGGGAGACGGGGACGTCCTAGAGATATGGAGGTCCTAGAGAGAGAGACTGTTAGAGGATGTATGAGGGAGAGAACAGGGGGGGAGAAGGGGCTAGGGTAGAGGGGTAGGGTAGGGAGGACAGGGGGGAGAAGGGGCTAGGGTAGAGGGGTAAGGTAGGGAGGACAGGGGGGGAGAAGGGGCTATGGTAGAGGGGTAAGGTAGGGAGGACAGGGGGGGAGAAGGGGCTATGGTAGAGGGGTAAGGTAGGGAGGACAGGGGGGGAGAAGGGGCTAGGGTAGAGGGGTAAGGTAGGGAGGACAGGGGGGGAGAAGGGGCTAGGGTAGAGGGGTAAGGTAGGGAGGACAGGGGGGAGAAGGGGCTAGGGTAGAGGGGTAAGGTAGGGAGGACAGGGGGGAGAAGGGGCTAGGGTAGAGGGGTAAGGTAGGGAGGACAGGGGGGAGAAGGGGCTAGGGTAGAGGGGTAAGGTAGGGAGGACAGGGGGGAGAAGGGGCTAGGGTAGAGGGGTAAGGTAGGGAGGACAGGGGGGAGAAGGGGCTAGGGTAGAGGGGTAAGGTAGGGAGGACAGGGGGGAGAAGGGGCTAGGGTAGAGGGGTAAGGTAGGGAGGACAGGGGGGAGAAGGGGCTAGGGTAGAGGGGTAAGGTAGGGAGGACAGGGGGGGAGAAGGGGCTAGGGTAGAGGGGTAAGGTAGGGAGGAAAGGGGGGAGAAGGGGCTAGGGTAGAGGGGTAAGGTAGGGAGGAAAGGGGGGAGAAGGGGCTAGGGTAGAGGGGTAAGGTAATAGATAGAGGACAGGGGGAGAAGTGGCTAGGGTATAGGGGTAGGGTAGGGAGGAAAGGGGGGAGAAGGGGCTAGGGTAGAGGGGTAAGGTAGGGAGGACAGGGGGGAGAAGGGGCTAGGGTAGAGGGGTAAGGTAGGGAGGACAGGGGGGGAGAAGGGGCTAGGGTAGAGGGGTAAGGTAGGGAGGACAGGGGGGGAGAAGGGGCTAGGGTAGAGGGGTAAGATAGGGAGGACAGGGGGGAGAAGGGGCTAGGGTAGAGGGGTAAGGTAATAGATAGAGGACAGGGGGGAGAAGGGGCTAGGGTAGAGGGGTAAGGTAGGGAGGACGGGGGGGAGAAGGGGCTAGGGTAGAGGGGTAAGGTAGGGAGGACAGGGGGGAGAAGGGGCTAGGGTAGAGGGGTAAGGTAGGGAGGACAGGGGGGAGAAGGGGCTAGGGTAGAGGGGTAAGGTAGGGAGGACAGGGGGGAGAAGGGGCTAGGGTAGAGGGGTAAGGTAGGGAGGACAGGGGGGAGAAGGGGCTAGGGTAGAGGGGTAAGGTAGGGAGGACAGGGGGGAGAAGGGGCTAGGGTAGAGGGGTAAGGTAATAGATAGAGGACAGGGGGGAGAAGGGGCTAGGGTAGAGGGGTAAGGTAGGGAGGACAGGGGGGAGAAGGGGCTAGGGTAGAGGGGTAAGATAGGGAGGACAGGGGGGAGAAGGGGCTAGGGTAGAGGGGTAAGGTAGGGAGGACAGGGGGGAGAAGGGGCTAGGGTAGAGGGGTAAGGTAGGGAGGACAGGGGGGAGAAGGGGCTAGGGTAGAGGGGTAAGGTAGGGAGGACAGGGGGGAGAAGGGGCTAGGGTAGAGGGGTAAGGTAGGGAGGAAAGGGGGGAGAAGGGGCTAGGGTAGAGGGGTAAGGTAATAGATAGAGGACAGGGGGAGAAGTGGCTAGGGTATAGGGGTAGGGTAGGGAGGAAAGGGGGGAGAAGGGGCTAGGGTAGAGGGGTAAGGTAGGGAGGACAGGGGGGAGAAGGGGCTAGGGTAGAGGGGTAAGGTAGGGAGGACGGGGGGGAGAAGGGGCTAGGGTACAGGGGTAAGGTAATAGATAGAGGACAGGGGGGGAGAAGGGGCTAGGGTAGAGGGGTAAGGTAGGGAGGACAGGGGGGAGAAGGGGCTAGGGTAGAGGGGTAAGGTAGGGAGGACAGGGGGGAGAAGGGGCTAGGGTAGAGGGGTAAGGTAATAGATAGAGGACAGGGGGGAGAAGGGGCTAGGGTAGAGGGGTAGGGTAGGGAGGAAAGGGGGGAGAAGGGGCTAGGGTAGAGGGGTAAGGTAATAGATAGAGGAAAGGGGGAGAAGTGGCTAGGGTATAGGGGTAGGGTAGGGAGGACAGGGGGGAGAAGGGGCTAGGGTAGAGGGGTAAGGTAGGGAGGACAGGGGGGGAGAAGGGGCTAGGGTAGAGGGGTAAGGTAGGGAGGACAGGGGGGAGAAGGGGCTAGGGTAGAGGGGTAAGGTAATAGATAGAGGACAGGGGGGAGAAGGGGCTAGGGTAGAGGGGTAAGGTAGGGAGGACAGGGGGGAGAAGGGGCTAGGGTAGAGGGGTAAGATAGGGAGGACAGGGGGGAGAAGGGGCTAGGGTAGAGGGGTAAGGTAGGGAGGACAGGGGGGAGAAGGGGCTAGGGTAGAGGGGTAAGGTAGGGAGGACAGGGGGGAGAAGGGGCTAGGGTAGAGGGGTAAGGTAGGGAGGACAGGGGGGAGAAGGGGCTAGGGTAGAGGGGTAAGGTAGGGAGGAAAGGGGGGAGAAGGGGCTAGGGTAGAGGGGTAAGGTAATAGATAGAGGACAGGGGGAGAAGTGGCTAGGGTATAGGGGTAGGGTAGGGAGGAAAGGGGGGAGAAGGGGCTAGGGTAGAGGGGTAAGGTAGGGAGGACAGGGGGGAGAAGGGGCTAGGGTAGAGGGGTAAGGTAGGGAGGACAGGGGGGGAGAAGGGGCTAGGGTAGAGGGGTAAGGTAGGGAGGACAGGGGGGGAGAAGGGGCTAGGGTAGAGGGGTAAGATAGGGAGGACAGGGGGGAGAAGGGGCTAGGGTAGAGGGGTAAGGTAGGGAGGACAGGGGGGAGAAGGGGCTAGGGTAGAGGGGTAAGGTAATAGATAGAGGACAGGGGGGAGAAGGGGCTAGGGTAGAGGGGTAAGGTAGGGAGGACGGGGGGGAGAAGGGGCTAGGGTAGAGGGGTAAGGTAATAGATAGAGGACAGGGGGGGAGAAGGGGCTAGGGTAGAGGGGTAAGGTAGGGAGGACAGGGGGGAGAAGGGGCTAGGGTAGAGGGGTAAGGTAGGGAGGACAGGGGGGAGAAGGGGCTAGGGTAGAGGGGTAAGGTAATAGATAGAGGACAGGGGGGAGAAGGGGCTAGGGTAGAGGGGTAGGGTAGGGAGGAAAGGGGGGAGAAGGGGCTAGGGTAGAGGGGTAAGGTAATAGATAGAGGAAAGGGGGAGAAGTGGCTAGGGTATAGGGGTAGGGTAGGGAGGAAAGGGGGGAGAAGGGGCTAGGGTAGAGGGGTAAGGTAGGGAGGACAGGGGGGAGAAGGGGCTAGGGTAGAGGGGTAAGGTAGGGAGGACAGGGGGGGAGAAGGGGCTAGGGTAGAGGGGTAAGGTAATAGATAGAGGACAGGGGGGAGAAGGGGCTAGGGTAGAGGGGTAAGGTAATAGATAGAGGACAGGGGGGAGAAGGGGCTAGGGTAGAGGGGTAAGATAGGGAGGACAGGGGGGAGAAAGGACTCACGTTGCTGGTGCTAAACTCCAGAGGGTGAGGACATCTCTTTGGACCGGACCAGAAGGGGGCGCCAGAGCTGGTCAGCTGAGAGAGAAAGTGGAGGAGAGAGAGAGAAAGAAGAGGAGAGAGAGAGAAAGAAGAGGAGAGAGAGAGAAAGTGGAGGAGAGAGAGAGAAAGTGGAGGAGAGAGAGAGAAAGTGGAGGAGAGAGAGAGAAAGTGGAGGAGAGAGAGAGAAAGTGGAGGAGAGAGAGAGAAAGTGGAGGAGAGAGAGAGAAAGTGGAGGAGAGAGAGAGAAAGTGGAGGAGAGAGAGAAAGTGGAGGAGAGAGAGAGAAAGTGGAGGAGAGAGAGAGAAAGTGGAGGAGAGAGAGAGAAAGTGGAGGAGAGAGAGAAAGTGGAGGAGAGAGAGAGAAAGTGGAGGAGAGAGAGAGAAAGTGGAGGAGAGAGAGAAAGTGGAGGAGAGAGAGAGAAAGTGGAGGAGAGAGAGAAAGTGGAGGAGAGAGAGAAAGTGGAGGAGAGAGAGAGAAAGTGGAGGAGAGAGAGAAAGTGGAGGAGAGAGAGAGAAAGTGGAGGAGAGAGAGAGAAAGTGGAGGAGAGAGAGAAAGTGGAGGAGAGAGAGAAAGTGGAGGAGAGAGAGAAAGTGGAGGAGAGAGAGAAAGTGGAGGAGAGAGAGAGAAAGAAGAGGAGAGAGAGAGAAAGAAGAGGAGAGAGAGAGAAAGAAGAGGAGAGAGAGAGAAAGTGGAGGAGAGAGAGAGAAAGTGGAGGAGAGAGAGAGAAAGTGGAGGAGAGAGAGAAAGTGGAGGAGAGAGAGAGAAAGTGGAGGAGAGAGAGAGAAAGTGGAGGAGAGAGAGAGAAAGTGGAGGAGAGAGAGAAAGTGGAGGAGAGAGAGAAAGTGGAGGAGAGAGAGAGAAAGTGGAGGAGAGAGAGAGAAAGTGGAGGAGAGAGAGAAAGTGGAGGAGAGAGAGAGAAAGTGGAGGAGAGAGAGAAAGTGGAGGAGAGAGAGAGAAAGTGGAGGAGAGAGAGAAAGTGGAGGAGAGAGAGAGAAAGTGGAGGAGAGAGAGAGAAAGTGGAGGAGAGAGAGAAAGTGGAGGAGAGAGAGAGAAAGTGGAGGAGAGAGAGAGAAAGTGGAGGAGAGAGAGAAAGTGGAGGAGAGAGAGAAAGTGGAGGAGAGAGAGAGAAAGTGGAGGAGAGAGAGAAAGTGGAGGAGAGAGAGAAAGTGGAGGAGAGAGAGAGAAAGTGGAGGAGAGAGAGAGAAAGTGGAGGAGAGAGAGAAAGTGGAGGAGAGAGAGAGAAAGTGGAGGAGAGAGAGAAAGTGGAGGAGAGAGAGAGAAAGAAGAGGAGAGAGAGAGAAAGAAGAGGAGAGAGAGAGAAAGTGGAGGAGAGAGAGAGAAAGTGGAGGAGAGAGAGAGAAAGTGGAGGAGAGAGAGAAAGTGGAGGAGAGAGAGAGAAAGTGGAGGAGAGAGAGAGAAAGTGGAGGAGAGAGAGAGAAAGTGGAGGAGAGAGAGAGAAAGTGGAGGAGAGAGAGAGAAAGTGGAGGAGAGAGAGAAAGTGGGTGAGAGAAGGAGAGAGCTGATATTAGTCATGTTAACTATATGACTGCACCACCAGTTTGTGTATAAACAATGAGACCTCAAAACATTAAGAACACCTTCCCTAACATTGAGGTTTTTGCCCTCAGAACAGCGTAAATTCATCGCTGTGCTTCCCACAGTTGTGTCAAGTTGTCTGGATGTCCTTCGGGTGGTGAACCATTCTTGATACACATCGGGAAACTGTTGAGCGTAAAAAACCCTGCAGCGTGGCAGTTCTTGACACACTCAAACTGGTGCTCCTGGCACCTACTACCATACCCCGTTCAAAGGCACTTTAGTCTTTTGTCTTGCCCGTTCACCCTCTGAACGACACACATACAATCCATGTCTCAAATGTCTCAAGGCTTAAAAATCCTTCTTTAACCACGTCTCCTCCTCTTCGTCTACACTGATTGAAGAGAATTTAACAGGTGACATCAATAAGGGATCATAGCTTTCACCTGGATTCACCTGGTCAGTCTGTCATGGAAAGAGGTGTTCCTAATGTTCTGTGTACTCCGTGTGTAACAGTTTGTTCTATGCACCTGTTCTGGGGGGAAGTTGTGCAGTAGTTGATGGATGTTGTTGCTGTACTGACACTGCCAGTGGTGACGAGCCCAGGTGACACAGTCGGCCCAGCTGCGAGGGCAGTCGATCACCAAACTCTTATAGACGGCCTCCAACACCTCTAGAGGCTGGGCTCCAGGCAGCTTCAGGGTTCTCTCCAGGAACTTTGCATCACTAGGTTAGGGAAACAGCACCTTAGAACAGCACCAACTACAATGGCTTGCGAAAGTATTCACCCCTTGGCATTTTTATCTATTTTGTTACCTTACAACCTGGAATTAAAACATATTTTGGGGGGTTTGTATCATTTGATTTACACAACATGCCTACCACTGATGCAAAATAGTTTTTATTATATAACAAACAAGAAATAAGACATAAAAACAGAACTTGAGCATGCATAACTATTCACCCCCCCCCAAAGTCAATATTTTGTAGAGCAACATTTTGCAGCAATTACAGCTGCAAGTCTCTTGGGGTGTGTCTCTATAAGCTTGGCACATCTAGCAACTAGGATTGTTGCCCATTCTTCAAGGCAAAACCAAGACATTTAAATGTTTCCCCTTACACCACTCGAGTGTTGCTTTAGCAGTATGCTTAGGGTCATTGTCCTGCTGGAAGGTGAACCTCCGTCCCAGTCTCAAATCTCTGGAAGACAAACAAGTTTTCTGCAAGAATTTCCCTGTATTTAGCGCCATCCATCATTCCTTCAATTCTGACCAGTTTGCCAGTCCCTGCAGATGAAAAACATGCTGCCACCACCATGCTTCACTTTTGGGGATGATGTTCTCGGGGTGATGAGAGATGTTGGGTTTGTGCCAGACCGTGTTCTCCTTGACGACCCTGACCAGAGTACCTTCTTTCATATGTTTGGGGAGTCTCTGTGGTGGTTCTTTTCTTTACTATCAAATGAGATACACGGATCACACCAGTGAGAGTTATACTTCATCTTTAATCACGTATTAATAAGGGAGCAGGTCAATACAACTTATACATATATAAAGTGAATCGATTGAGTGCTCTACGATAATGACGGCTAGTCGACGAATCACGATCAGATGATTCGTTGAGAGCCCCGCCAAGATACACCCCTTTCAACCTACATGGCGAACAACAGATATATAGAATGAGCCACAAGGTTAAGATTTGTATGAAAGATACTTATAATTCACAGCACAGTATCTGCTGTGTCAACAGTTATTTCATTGTACAGACCAGGGTTTGGCCCTGGGGTCATCTCTCATTGTGTACAGACCAGGGTCTGGCCCTGGGGTCATCTCTCATTGCGTAGAGGCCAGGGTCTGCCCCTGGGGTCATCTCTCATTGTGTACAGACCAGGGTCTGGCCCTGGGGTCATCTCTCATTGCGTAGAGGCCAGGGTCTGGCCCTGGGGTCATCTCTCATTGCGTACAGACCAGGGTCTGGCCTGGGGTCATCTCTCATTGCGTACAGACCAGGGTCTGGCCCTGGGGTCATCTCTCATTGCGTACAGACCAGGGTCTGGCCCTGGGGTCATCTCTCATTGCGTACAGACCAGGGTCTGGCCCTGGGGTCATCTCTCATTGCGTACAGACCAGGTTCTGGCCCTGGGGTCATCTCTCATTGCGTACAGACCAGGGTCTGGCCCTGGGGTCATCTCTCATTGCGTACAGACCAGGGTCTGGCCCTGGGGTCATCTCTCATTGCGTACAGACCAGGGTCTGGCCCTGGGGTCATCTCTCATTGCGTACAGACCAGGGTCTGGCCCTGGGGTCATCTCTCATTGCGTACAGACCAGGGTCTGGCCCTGGGGTCATCTCTCATTGCGTACAGACCAGGGTCTGGCCCTGGGGTCATCTCTCATTGCGTACAAACCAGGGTCTGGCCCTGGGGTCATCTCTCATTGCGTACAAACCAGGGTCTGGCCCTGGGGTCATCTCTCATTGCGTACAAACCAGGGTCTGGCCCTGGGGTCATCTCTCATTGCGTACAAACCAGGGTCTGGCCCTGGGGTCATCTCTCATTGCGTACAGACCAGGGTTTGGCCCTGGGGTCATCTCTCATTGCGTACAGACCAGGGTTTGGCCCTGGGGTCATCTCTCATTGCGTACAGACCAGGGTCTGGCCCTGGGGTCATCTCTCATTGCGTAGAGACCAGGGTCTGGCCCTGGGGTCATCTCTCATTGCGTACAGACCAGGGTCTGGCCCTGGGGTCATCTCTCATTGCGTACAGACCAGGGTCTGGCCCTGGGGTCATCTCTCATTGCGTACAGACCAGGGTCTGGCCCTGGGGTCATCTCTCATTGCGTACAGACCAGGGTCTGGCCCTGGGGTCATCTCTCATTGCGTACAGACCAGGGTCTGGCCCTGGGGTCATCTCTCATTGCGTACAGACCAGGGTCTGGCCCTGGGGTCATCTCTCATTGCGTAGAGACCAGGGTCTGGCCCTGGGGTCATCTCTCATTGCGTAGAGACCAGGGTCTGGCCCTGGGGTCATCTCTCATTGCGTAGAGACCAGGGTCTGGCCCTGGGGTCATCTCTCATTGCGTAAAGACCAGGGTTTGGCCCTGGGGTCATCTCTCATTGTGTACAGACCATGGTTTGGCCCTGGGGTCATCTCTCATTGCGTACAGACCAGGGTCTGGGCCCTGGGGTCATCTCTCATTGCGTACAGACCAGGGTCTGGGCCTGGGGTCATCTCTCATTGCGTACAGACCAGGGTCTGGGCCCTGGGGTCATCTCTCCCTGGTACCATAGAGAACAGAAACATTAACTGATGCTCTGGAATGCGGTCTCTTTAGGTTTTATCACCCAAAAGACATAAATCTCCTGTCAGTGTTAAATCTCCCAGCATCCTCAGTAGAGCACAGATGAGCGTTCTAACAACCCCGTATTCTGTTGCACAAAACAGCCATGTGATGCAATAACATCATGATAACATCATCTTGTAATTTTCCACCACATCTCCCAAATGCCTTTTTGCGAACACCATTTCTTTCTTTAAGCAATGGCTTTTTTCCCCTGGCCACTCTTCCGTAAAGCCCGGCTCTGTGGAGTGTACGGCTTAAAGTGGTCCTATGGACAGATACTCCAATCTCCACTGTGGAGCTTTGCAGCTCCCTTCAGGGTTATCTTTGGTCTCTTTGTTGCCTCTCTGATTAATGTCCTCCTTGCTTGGTTCGTGAGTTTTGGTGGGCGGCCCTCTCTTGGCAGGTTTGTTGTGGTGCCATATTCTTTCCATTTTTTAATAATGGATTTAATGGTGCTCCGTGGGATGTTCAAAGTTTCTGATATTGTTTTTATAACCCAACCCTGATCTGTACTTCTCCACAACTTCGTCCCTGACCTGTTTGGAGAGCTCCTTGGTCTTCATGGTGCCACTTGCTTAGTGGTGTTACAGACTCTGGGGCCTTTCAGAACAGGTGTAAATATACTGAGATCATGTGACAGATCACGTGACACTTAAATAAGTCCACCTGTGTGCAAAGTAACTAATGATGTGACTTCTGAAGGTAATTGGTTGCACCAGATCATATGGGCTTCATAGTAAAGGGGGTGAATATATATGCACACACCACTTTTCCATCTTAAAAAATATATATATATATATTTTTTTAAACAAGTTATTTTTTTCATTTCACTTCACTAATTTGGACTATTTTGTTTATGTCCATTAGATGAAATCCAAATAAAAATCCATTTAAATGACAGGTTGTAATGCAACAAAATAGGGACAACGGCAGGGGAGGTGAATAAGGCCCTGTAAGAGCCTTCAGACAGAAAGTGCCTTTCAAAAGGCTGGAGACTCACGTCAGGTACTGCATAGCATTCTCTGATGGCTGTTTAAACAGACCCTCAAACTCATCACGGGCCCACTGGAGAGGAAGGAGACAAGAGAGTTACCACACACTGCATATAGAGGACGGCAGTCCCACAGGTTAGAGTGTGTGTGTGTGTTACCTGCAGAGCGTGTGTGTGTGTCTGTGTTACCTGCAGAGTGTGTGTGTGTGTGTGTGTTACCTGCAGAGCGTGTGTGTGTGTGTGTGTTACCTGCAGAGTGTGTGTGTGTGTGTGTTACCCGCAGAGCGTGTGTGTGTGTGTGTGTTACCCGCAGAGTGTGTGTGTGTGTGTTACCCGCAGAGTGTGTGTGTGTGTGTGTTACCTGCAGAGTGTGTGTGTGTGTGTTACCTGCAGAGTGTGTGTGTGTGTGTGTGTGTTACCTGCAGAGTGTGTGTGTGTGTGTGTGTTACCTGCAGAGTGTGTGTGTGTGTGTGTGTTACCTGCAGAGTGTGTGTGTGTGTGTGTGTGTGTTACCTGCAGAGTGCGTGTGTGTGTGTGTGTGTTACCTGCAGAGTGTGTGTGTGTGTGTGTGTGTGTTACCTGCAGAGTGCGTGTGTTACTTGCAGAGTGCGTGTGTGTGTGTGTGTTACCTGCAGAGTGCGTGTGTGTGTGTTACCTGCAGAGTGTGTGTGTGTGTGTTACCTGCAGAGTGTGTGTGTGTGTGTGTTACCTGCAGAGTGTGTGTGTGTGTGTTACCTGCAGAGTGTGTGTGTGTGTGTGTGTGTGTGTGTTACCTGCAGAGTGTGTGTGTGTGTGTGTGTGTGTGTGTTACCTGCAGAGTGTGTGTGTGTGTGTGTTACCTGCAGAGTGTGTGTGTGTGTGTGTGTGTGTGTGTGTGTGTTACCTGCAGAGTGTGTGTGTGTGTTACCTGCAGAGTGTGTGTTACCTGCAGAGTGTGTGTGTGTGTTACCTGCAGAGTGTGTGTTACCTGCAGAGTGTGTGTGTGTGTTACCTGCAGAGTGTGTGTGTGTGTGTGTGTGTGTGTGTGTGTTACCTGCAGAGTGTGTGTGTGTGTGTGTGTGTGTTACCTGCAGAGTGTGTGTGTGTGTGTGTGTGTTACCTGCAGAGTGTGTGTGTGTGTGTGTGTGTTACCTGCAGAGTGTGTGTGTGTGTGTGTGTGTTACCTGCAGAGTGTGTGTGTGTGTGTGTGTTACCTGCAGAGTGTGTGTGTGTGTGTGTGTGTTACCTGCAGAGTGTGTGTGTGTGTGTGTGTGTGTGTGTGTGTGTGTTACCTGCAGAGTGTGTGTGTGTGTGTGTGTTACCTGCAGAGTGTGTGTATTACCTGCAGAGTGTGTGTATGTGTTACCTGCAGAGTGTGAGTGTGTGTGTTACCTGCAGAGTGTGTGTATTACCTGCAGAGTGTGTGTATGTGTTACCTGCAGAGTGTGTGTGTGTGTGTTACCTGCAGAGTGTGTTCGATGGCGTTGGGGAAGTTCTTCAGTGTGCAGATGGGGATGGACTTCTCCGGGGGATCCTGCGAGGAGCTGTACGACTCTGTCAGGAAGGGGATGACCACCTGAACGTTCCCCTTGGTACCCAGAGTACCGGACTCTAACAGGGGCTTCCTGTAGTACACACATCGCCGGTCCATATACATACCTACAGGGACATCCACACAGCATAATGGTTCCCAATATTCCTCAGCCCTAAACAATCAACCCCCCCCCCCTGGACACCTCTTCCTCAGCCCTAAACAATCAACCCCCCCCCTGGACACCTCTTCCTCAGCCCTAAACAATCAACCCCCCCCCTGGACACCTCTTCCTCAGCCCTAAACAATCAACCCCCCCCCCGGACACCTCTTCCTCAGGCCTAAACAATCAACCCCCCCCCCGGACACCTCTTCCTCAGCCCTAAACAATCAACCCCCCCGGACACCTCTTCCTCAGCCCTAAACAATCAACCCCCCCGGACACCTCTTCCTCAGCCCTAAACAATCAACCCCCCCCCCGGACACCTCTTCCTCAGCCCTAAACAATCAACCCCCCCCCCGGACACCTCTTCCTCAGCCCTAAACAATCAACCCCCCCCCGGACACCTCTTCCTCAGCCCTAAACAATCAACCCCCCCCCCCGGACACCTCTTCCTCAGGCCTAAACAATCAACCCCCCCCCCGGACACCTCTTCCTCAGCCCTAAACAATCAACCCCCCCCCCGGACACCTCTTCCTCAGCCCTAAACAATCAACCCCCCCCCGGACACCTCTTCCTCAGGCCTAAACAATCAACCCCCCCCCCCCGGACACCTCTTCCTCAGGCCTAAACAATCAACCCCCCCCCCCCGGACACCTCTTCCTCAGCCCTAAACAATCAACCCCCCCCCCCCGGACACCTCTTCCTCAGCCCTAAACAATCAACCCCCCCCCCCGGACACCTCTTCCTCAGCCCTAAACAATCAACCCCCCCCCGGACACCTCTTCCTCAGCCCTAAACAATCAACCCCCCCCCGGACACCTCTTCCTCAGCCCTAAACAATCAACCCCCCCCCGGACACCTCTTCCTCAGCCCTAAACAATCAACCCCCCCCCGGACACCTCTTCCTCAGCCCTAAACAATCAACCCCCCCCCCGGACACCTCTTCCTCAGCCCTAAACAACAATCACCTTCTGTGGATGTGTTGAAGCAGGATGCAGTCTGTTGAAACTAAGACTATTACAGCAGTACAGGCAGGATTCTCTCTATGCGTTGCATTGGGGCAAATCTGCGCTTTAACCATAAATAACTTATTTCGATAACGGCTACTCCGCCCGTCGATAACGGCGGCGACTATTCCGCCCGTCGATAACGGCAGTGACTATTCCGCCCGTCGATAACGGCGGTGACTATTCCGCCCGTCGATAACGGCGGTGACTATTCCGCCCGTCGATAACGGCGGTGACTATTCCGCCCGTCGATAACGGCAGTGACTATTCCGCCCGTCGATAACGGCAGTGACTATTCCGCCCGTCGATAACGGCAGTGACTATTCCGCCCGTCGATAACGGTAGTGACTATTCCGCCCGTCGATAACGGCAGTGACTATTCCGCCCGTCGATAACGGCAGTGACTATTCCGCCCGTCGATAACGGCAGTGACTATTCCGCCCGTCGATAACGGCAGTGACTATTCCGCCCGTCGATAACGGTAGTGACTATTCCGCCCGTCGATAACGGCAGTGACTATTCCGCCCGTCGATAACGGCAGTGACTATTCCGCCCGTCGATAACGGTAGTGACTATTCCGCCCGTCGATAACGGTAGTGACTATTCCGCCCGTCGATAACGGTAGTGACTATTCCGCCCGTCGATAACGGTAGTGACTATTCCGCCCGTCGATAACGGTAGTGACTATTCCGCCCGTCGATAACGGTAGTGACTATTCCGCCCGTCGATAACGGTAGTGACTATTCCGCCCGTCGATAACGGTAGTGACTATTCCGCCCGTCGATAACGGCAGTGACTATTCCGCCCGTAACTGTCGATAACGATAACGGGCGATAGCGATTAATAACGATAGCGATTAATAACTGTTGATAACGATAACGGGCGATAGCGATTAATAACGATAGCGATTAATAACTGTTGACAACGATAACGGGCGATAGCGATTAATAACTGTTATTAACGATAGCACACAAGGTGCAGTAATGTTAAAAGTGCGTCTCACGTGCGTCGACGTTGTCCAGAGCATTGGCGACTCCGTGAAGGCTCTCGAAGAAGTCGTCGTCGTAGACACGCTCCGTTTCGGGCCCGACGCGGTTCTGGTGTCCCGTGATCCGGATGGACGGGTTCATCTGCTTCACGGCCGCCGCCGCCGTCTCACTCTTCATCTTCGTCACGTCCCACGGCCTGAGTTACAAACCAAAAACAGTACTTTAATAAAGCTCCATTGAAACCCGCCACACTTTACAGAAGAACAACGAAATAGCAGCAAACGAGAAGCAATACCCGCTCAATGAAAACACGAAAAGGTCTACGTCCCAAATGGTATTCTATTCCATGTAGTGTACTACTATCTGAACAGATCCTACAGGCACTGATCAACAGTAATGCAGTATGTAGGAAAGGGGGCGGCATTTCAGACACCCGATGTCTAAACCAATGAAATCACAGGTTAAAGGCTAAAGAGGTGTTTGTGTTGCATGATGTAAAACCTCCATGGGTTAAGTTTGTCCCTCCCCCCCCTCCCTCCCTCTCCTCTCCTCCCTCTCCTCTCCTCCCTCTCCTCCCCTCCCTCTCCTCCCTCCCTCCCTCCCTCCCTCCCTCTCCTCCCTCCCTCTCCTCCCTCCCTCTCCTCTCCTCCCTCTCCTCTCCTCCCTCTCCTCTCCTCCCTCTCCTCCCTCTCCTCCCCTCCCTCTCCTCCCTCTCCTCCCCTCCCTCCCCTCCCTCCCTCCCTCTCCTCCCTCCCTCTCCTCCCTCCCTCTCCTCCCTCTCCTCCCTCCCTCTCCTCCCTCCCTCTCCTCCCTCCCTCTCTCTCTCTCCTCCCTCCCTCTCCTCCCTCCCTCCCTCCCTCTCCTCCCTCCCTCCCTCTCCTCCCTCCCTCTCCTCCCTCCCTCTCCTCCCTCCCTCTCTTCCCTCCCTACATCCCTCACTCCCCTCCCTCTCTCTCTCCCTCCTCCCTTCCCTCTCCTCTCACCTGAAGAGGAACTGTCTGTTGAGGTTGGATTTCTCAATGGTGTCCATGTCTGTCACGATGACCTCACCCTCTCCGCCAGCCAATCCAATCATGGCAAAGTTCTTGAGCAGCTCACAGCCAATAGCGCCAGCCCCAACCAGGAAGTAGCGTTGTTTAGCCAGCTCCTCCTGCAGCTTGGAGCCAAACACCGCGATCTGGCTGTCATAACGACTGTTCCTCTGTGGAGGGGGAGAGAGTTTAATAGTTAATCATTTAATAGTTTTCCCACAGGTAGAAGGTGAGGTTTTATAGTTCTACTTGAAATAGTGGCGTTTTCTGCCAGACCTGCCTGTATGTGTTTGGTCTGTGAGGGTTTGTGCATATTGGTGTGAGAGAGTTCGGTAGGTGCGAGTACGGTAGATGTCAGAGTGTGTGTTCGGTAGGTGTGAGTACGGTAGATGTCAGAGTGTGTGTTCAGTAGGTGTGAGTTCGGTAGATGTGAGTTCGGTAGATGTGAGTACGGTAGGTGTCAGAGTGTGTGTTCAGTAGGTGTGAGTTCGGTAGATGTGAGTTCGGTAGATGTGAGTACGGTAGGTGTGAGTACGGTAGATGTGAGTACGGTAGATGTGAGCACGGTAGGTGTCAGAGTGTGTGTTCGGTAGGTGTGAGTATGGTAGATGTGAGTACGGTAGATGTGAGCAGGGTAGATGTGAGTACGGTAGATGTGAGCACGGTAGGTGTGAGCACGGTAGGTGTCAGAGTGTGTGTTCGGTAGGTGTGAGTATGGTAGATGTGAGTACGGTAGATGTGAGCAGGGTAGATGTGAGTACGGTAGATGTGAGCACGGTAGATGTCAGAGTGTGTGTTCGGTAGGTGCGAGTACGGTAGATGTGAGCACGGTAGATGTCAGAGTGTGTGTTCGGTAGATGTGAGTACGGTAGATGTGAGTACGGTAGATGTGAGTACGGTAGGTGTGAGTACGGTAGATGTGAGCACGGTAGGTGTGAGCAGGGTAGGTGTGAGTACGGTAGGTGTGAGCACGGTAGGTGTGAGCACGGTAGATGTGAGCACGGTAGATGTGAGCACGGTAGATGTCAGAGTGTGAGTACGGTAGATGTGAGTACGGTAGATGTGAGCAGGGTAGATGTGAGCAGGGTAGATGTGAGCACGGTAGATGTGAGCACGGTAGGTGTGAGCACGGTAGGTGTGAGCACGGTAGATGTGAGCACGGTAGATGTGAGCACGGTAGATGTGAGCACGGTAGATGTGAGCACGGTAGATGTGAGCACGGTAGATGTGAGCACGGTAGATGTGAGCACGGTAGATGTGAGCACGGTAGATGTGAGCACGGTAGATGTGAGCACGGTAGATGTGAGCACGGTAGATGTGAGCACGGTAGATGTGAGCACGGTAGATGTGAGCACGGTAGATGTGAGCACGGTAGATGTGAGCACGGTAGATGTGAGCACGGTAGATGTGAGCACGGTAGATGTGAGCACGGTAGGTGTGAGCAGGGTAGGTGTGAGCAGGGTAGATGTGAGCAGGGTAGATGTGAGCAGGGTAGATGTGAGCAGGGTAGATGTGAGCAGGGTAGATGTGAGCAGGGTAGATGTGAGCAGGGTAGATGTGAGCAGGGTAGATGTGAGCAGGGTAGATGTGAGCAGGGTAGATGTGAGCAGGGTAGATGTGAGCAGGGTAGATGTGAGCAGGGTAGATGTGAGCAGGGTAGATGTGAGCAGGGTAGATGTGAGTACGGTAGATGTCAGAGTGTGTGTTCGGTAGGTGTGAGTACGATAGATGTGAGTATGGTAGGTGTGAGTACGGTAGGTTTGAGTACGGTAGGTGTGAGTACGGTAGATGGAGTGCGCGTTCAGTAGGTGTGAGTACATTAGATGTCAGAGTGTGTGTTCGGTAGGTGTGAGTACGGTAGGTGTGAGTACGGTAGGTGTGAGTACGGTAGGTGTGAGTACGGTAGGTGTGAGTACGGTAGGTGTCATGTGTTCGGTAGGTGTGAGTACGGTAGATGTGAGTATGGTAGGTGTGAGAACGGTAGATGGAGTGTGTGTTCAGTAGGTGTGAGTACGGTAGATGTCAGACTGTTTTCAGTAGGTGTGAGTACGGTAGATGCCAGAGTGCGAGTATGGTAAGTGTGAGTACGGTAGATGTGAGTACGGTAGATGTGAGTACGGTAGATGTGAGTACGGTAGATGTGAGTACGGTAGATGTCAGACTGTTTTCAGTAGGTGCGAGTACGGTAGATGTCAGAGTGTGAGTACGGTAGGTGTGAGTACGGTAGGTGTGAGTACGGTAGGTGTGAGTACGGTAGGTGTGAGTACGGTAGGTGTGAGTACGGTAGGTGTAAGTACGGTAGATGTCAGAGTGTGAGTACGGTAGGTGTGAGTATGGTAGGTGTGAGTACGGTAGATGTGAGTACGGTAGATGTGAGTACGGTAGATGTCAGACTGTTTTCAGTAGGTGCGAGTACGGTAGATGTCAGAGTGTGAGTACGGTAGGTGTGAGTACGGTAGGTGTGAGTACGGTAGGTGTGAGTACGGTAGGTGTGAGTACGGTAGGTGTGAGTACGGTAGGTGTGAGTACGGTAGGTGTGAGTACGGTAGGTGTGAGTACGGTAGGTGTGAGTACGGTAGATGTCAGAGTGTGAGTACGGTAGGTGTGAGTATGGTAGGTGTGAGGACGGTAGATGTGAGTACGGTAGATGGAGTGTGTGAAATGTACTCACAGGGGCACAGTCCTCCTCAGTGAGCATGGCTCCTCCCTCTTCCTCAGACAGACACTCCAGAGCATCAAAGTACAGCCACTGCATCATAGGCATGAACTTCCCTGTACACGCCTAGGACACACACAGGCAGTTATAGTACTGTACAGCCACCATCATGGACATGAACTTCCCTGTACACGCCTAGGACACACAGTTATAATACTGTACAGCCACCATCATGGACATGAACTTCCCTGTACACGCCTAACACACACACACAGTTATAATACTGTACAGCCACCATCATGGACATGAACTTCCCTGTACACGCCTAGGAGACACACACACAGTTATAATACTGTACAGCCACTATAACCATATAGAGGCAGAAAGAAGTTTTAAGTAGACAGGAAGTGAGCCGCTCCTTACCTTCATAACTTCCTGTGCGGCCAGTCCACCAATGAAAGCGTTGATCGGTGCCAAGTCGCCGGCGGAGACGAAGGCTAGTTTCTTAATGAGCGTGTCATCCAGCTCGTCCACCTTGGCTGACCCGGTCTGGGCGGAGTTCACCTCTTTAGCCAGGGACACCAACTCCTCTCCATCAGCCTGGAACACCAGCCCACAAAGCATTACATTGATAAGCATGACTACAAGGTGTCGAAAGCGTTCCGACAGAGATGCTGGCCCATGTTGACTAAAATGCTTCCCACAGTTGTGTCAAGATGGCTGGATGTCCTTTGGGTGGTGGACCATTCTTGATACACCTCGGGAAACTGTTGAGCGTGAAAAACCCAGCAGCGTTGCAGTTCTTGACAAACTGGTTAGCCATGGCAACTACTACCATACCTTGTTCAAAGGCACTTCAATCTTTGGTCTTACACATTCACCCTCTGAATGGCACACATACTCAATCCATGTCTTACAGTGCCTTGCAAAACTATTCATCCCCCTTGGTGTTTTTCCTATTTTGTTACATTTCAACCTGTAATTTAAATAGATTTTTATGTGGATTTCATGTAATGGACATACACAATATAGTGCAAATTGGTGAAGTGAAATGAAAAAGCTCCACAGCTGAGATTGGAGTATCTGTCCATAGGACCACTTTAAGCCGTACACTCCACAGAGCTGGGCTTTACGGAAGAGTGGCCAGAAGAAAGCCATTGCTTAAAGAAAAAATAAATAAGCAAACACGTTTGGTGTTCGCCAAAAGGCATGTGGGAGACTCCGCAAACATATGGAAGAAGGTACTCTGGTCAGAACAGACAAAATGTAGCTTTTTGGCCATCAGGGAAAACGCTATGTCTGGCGCAAACCCAACACCTCTCATCACCCCGAGAACACCATCCCCACAGTGAAGCATGTCTGGCGCAAACCTAACATCGCATCACGCCAAGAACACCGTTTTTCATCTTCAGGGACACTGGGAAACTGGTCAGCATTGAAAGGAATGATGGATGGTGCTAAATACAGGGAAATTCTTGAGGGAAACCGGTTTCAGTCTTCCAGAGATTTGAGACTGGGACGGAGGTTCACCTTCCAGCAGGACAATGACCCTAAACATACCATTCCCTCCAGTTCGCTGCTGCTAATGACTGGAACGAACTGCAAAAATAAAAAATAAATCACTGAATCTGGAGACTCATATTTCCCTCACTAACTTTGAGCACCAGCTACCAGAGCAGCTCACAGATCACTGCACCTGTACACAGCACATCCGTAAATAGCCCATCCAACTACCTCATCCCCATACTGTTATTTATTTCACACATCTATCACTGCAGTGTTTAATTGCTATATTGTAATTATTTCACCACTATGGCCTATTTATCCCACCTCATTTGCACACACTGTATATAGACTATTGTATTGTTATATTGTATTATTGACTGTATGTTTGTTTTACTCCATGTGTAACTCTGTGTTGTTGTATGTGTCGAACTGCTTTGCTTTATCTTACATTTTACATTTAAGTCATTTAGCAGACGCTCTTATCCAGAGCGACTTACAAATTGGTGCATTCACCTAATGACATCCAGTGGAACAGCCACTTTACAATAGTGCATCTAACTCTTTTAAGGGGGGGGGGGGGGGGGGGGGGGGTGTCAGAAGGATTGCTTTATCCTATCCTAGGCCAGGTCCCAGTTGTAAATGAGAACTTGTTCTCAACTAGCCTACCCGGTTAAATAAATAAAACATTTAAAAATGTTCCTGCTACATAATACACACACGCGTTCAGACTTGTTCCCTCTCCATAAACCACACCAGCACATAGGAACAGCATGGATGCCAAGAATGGAAGTTACTTTTAAGTTTGAGTCTATTTTCAACTTCCCGGTGCTTTAGGAAATGGCAGCTGGGGAAACATCCCAGGGAAGTCGAAAATAAGTAGAACCACATTTATTCATTCTTGTTCACAAGATTGATTGATGGGATTATCATTGTGTGTATGTGTACCTGGCACCAGGGCTTGGGCAGCCTGCTGTGTTTCCTCTGGTAGCTGTGTAGAGCCTGGAAGCCCAGGTACAGGTGTGTGTGTGTGTATACAGGTGTGTGTACCTGGCACCAGGGCTTGGGCAGCCTGCTGTGTTTCCTCTGGTAGCTGTGTAGAGCCTGGAAGCCCAGGTACAGGTGTGTGTGTGTGTATACAGGTGTGTGTACCTGGCACCAGGGCTTGGGCAGCCTGCTGTGTTTCCTCTGGTAGCTGTGTAGAGCCTGGAAGCCCAGGTGAACCTGTCCTGGTCGCTCAAACTTAGCAAAGTCTGTCACCACAAACTCTGGCTCTGCCATGGAAGTGGTGAAGGATTTCTACAGAGACAGAGAGGAGGAGAGGGAACAAGTGAGAGAGAAGGCGAGACGCATGTGACTTAACACAACCCTTCTTCCACCAAGTAATAGTGGACTATGTACCATTGGAGATTCTTTTACTGGTGAAAGAGTCCCAGATGGTTAGTCAGATACTACATTTTCCCATTGATCTGTTATGCAACCTGCACATTTTCCCTGGCTTGTAACCACTAACATTAAACATTGATGTAATGGCAGTAAACGGTCTGCCACATCACAGTAACAGACTGGTTTAATGAGAACCACCACATTCCACCCTCTACATGAATTTGACACTGCGGACAATGTCTGGTACTTACGAAGGCCACCTTCTGGGGCATCTTGACCTGAGAGACGATGCCTCCCCTGACGTAGTCCGAGAACCCTGTGGTGTCACAGATACTGAAGGTGTAGGGGCCTAGACGGAGAGAGGGGGACGGGGAGAGAGACGGAGAGAGAGACGGAGAGAGAGACGGAGAGAGGGGGACGGGGAGAGAGAGACGGGGAGAGAGAGAGACGGGGAGAGAGAGAGACGGGGAGAGAGACGGAGAGAGAGACGGGGACGGGGAGAGAGACGGAGGGGGACGGGGAGAGAGAAAGTAATGACTTTAGAAGACTTCTTCCAGAATATTGAATAGAAAATACACTGGATGGCCCCAGCGCCATGATCCTAGCCCCTGGCCCCAGCGCCATGATCCTAGCCCCTGGCCCCAGCGCCATGATCCTAGCCCCTGGCCCCAGCGCCATGATCCTAGCCCCTGGCCCCAGCGCCATGATCCTAGCCCCTGGCCCCAGCGCCATGATCCTAGCCCCTGGCCCCAGCGCCATGATCCTAGCCTCTGGCCCCAGCGCCATGATCCTAGCCTCTGGCCCCAGCGCCATGATCCTAGCCTCTGGCCCCAGCGCCATGATCCTAGCCTCTGGCCCCAGCGCCATGATCCTAGCCTCTGGCCCCAGCGCCATGATCCTAGCCTCTGGCCCCAGCGCCATGATCCTAGCCTCTGGCCCCAGCGCCATGATCCTAGCCTCTGGCCCCAGCGCCATGATCCTAGCCTCTGGCCCCAGCGCCATGATCCTAGCCTCTGGCCCCAGCGCCATGATCCTAGCCTCTGGCCCCAGCGCCATGATCCTAGCCTCTGGCCCCAGCGCCATGATCCTAGCCTCTGGCCCCAGCGCCATGATCCTAGCCTCTGGCCCCAGCGCCATGATCCTAGCCTCTGGCCCCAGCGCCATGATCCTAGCCTCTGGCCCCAGCGCCATGATCCTAGCCTCTGGCCCCAGCGCCATGATCCTAGCCTCTGGCCCCAGCGCCATGATCCTAGCCTCTGGCCCCAGCGCCATGATCCTAGCCTCTGGCCCCAGCGCCATGATCCTAGCCTCTGGCCCCAGCGCCATGATCCTAGCCTCTGGCCCCAGCGCCATGATCCTAGCCTCTGGCCCCAGCGCCATGATCCTAGCCTGGCCCCAGCGCCATGATCCTAGCCTGGCCCCAGCGCCATGATCCTAGCCTGGCCCCAGCGCCATGATCCTAGCCTGGCCCCAGCGCCATGATCCTAGCCTGGCCCCAGCGCCATGATCCTAGCCTGGCCCCAGCGCCATGATCCTAGCCTGGCCCCAGCGCCATGATCCTAGCCTGGCCCCAGCGCCATGATCCTAGCCTGGCCCCAGCGCCATGATCCTAGCCTGGTCCCAGCGCCATGATCCTAGCCTGGTCCCAGCGCCATGATCCTAGCCTGGTCCCAGCGCCATGATCGTAGCCTGGTCCCAGCGCCATGATCGTAGCCTGGTCCCAGCGCCATGATCCTAGCCTGGTCCCAATAATATGATCGTAGCCTGGTGCTAGGACTGTTGGAGCAGTCCAGCCAAATCATAGGGCCAATGTCACGCCATTACAGACAGATCTGAAACCAGGCTATGAACATACATACGTGTGGTCACGGGACGTTTCCAAGTCTCCCTAAACCTCTCCAAAGTGACATATGTCTGTAAATTAGATCATTCCAGTGCTATTATTTTTTTCCAATCCCTAAATACTATTTGTTCAGTATAAAAACACAATTTCTACCATATTAACCTCACTCCAACATTGTGGTGGTGTTATGGGGTATCCAGGGTACAGTCAAGTGTCCTTTCAACATCTCCAAAGTGTCAGGATGTGGTAATTGAACTGTTTTAGCACACTGGATGTGCCTAAAAGTTATTGTTCACTATAAAAACTACATTTCTACAACACCAACCAATCAGTGCCTACAGCGGCAGCATCATATTTTTGATGCTCAAAGATAGTCACTCTGTGGACAGTCGATGTTGCCATTAAGTCACATATCAGATAACATTGGCAATGAGAATGTGGGCGTGTTTCGAAACTCCTTTTCCTGTCGTCTACGATCAGCTCCTTTGTCTTGCTCACGTTGATGGAGAGGTTGTTGTCCTGGCACCACACGGCCAAGTCTCTGACCTCCCTATAGGCCGTCTCATCGTTGTTGGTGATAAGACCTACCATTGTTGTGTCGTCAACAAACTTAATGATGGTGTAGTAATCATGCTTGGCCATGCAGTCACGGGTGAACAGGGAGTACTGGAGGGGACTAAGCACGCACCCCTGAGGTGCTCCAGTGTTGAGGATCAGTGTGGCAGATTTGCTGTTCACTACCCTCACCACCTGGGGGCAGCCCATCAGGAAGTTCAGGATCCAGAGGGAGGTGTCTCGCATTCTCACATAGGTGTTTCTTATGTCCAGGTGGGAAAGGGCAGCATGGAGTGCGATTGACATTGCTTCATCTGTGGATCTGTTGTGGCGGTATGCGAATTGAACGGGCTCTAGGGTTTCCGGGATGATGGTGTTGATGTGAGTCATGACAAGCCTTTCACAAAGCACTTCACAGCTACAGACGTGAGCGCAACGGGTTGGTAGTCCTTCAGGCAGGTTACCTTTGTGTTCTTGGGCACAGGAACAGTGGTGGTCTGCTTCAAATATGTAGGTAATACAGACTGGGTCAGGGACAGGTTGAAAATGAAGACACTTGCCAGTTGGTCTGCGCATGCCCTGAGTACACGTCCTAGTAATCCAGCTGGCCCTGCGGCCTTATGAATGGATGTCATGGATTTGGTCTCGGAGAAGCAGTATATCCTTCGAGTCAGACTCATTAAAGAAAAAAAATTGGCCAGTTCGAGGCGAGTAATCGCTCTTCTGGTTTATTTTTGGTCATAAGAGACGGTAGCAGCAACATTATGTACAAAATAAGGTACAAACAATACGAAAAAACAAACAAAATGGCAGCCCTCCCCTCCCTACTGATACTAAGTACTGCTACAGGATAGGACTCACCCAGGGTCTTGATCTCTATTGGCTGACAGCTGTTGAGCTCAGTCATGCCCTGCACCTCAGTGAAGATCACAAAATCTCCGCTCTCAAACCCGTGGCGAGCCTCATCCAGACACGTCACCACACCTGCTGCATCCTACAGAGTGAGAAGCAGGGATGAGATCTGCACAACATGGGAACCCAGGAACAGAGGTTACCAGTTCCACTCAATGATACATTTTTTTAATGAAAGAGACAGTACTAGGAAGACTGGGGGGGGAGAAATAATTGTATCACACATATGAGTGGTCCTTTGTTGCTCTTTGTAGCTCAGTTGGTAGAGCGCAGAGGCCTGTAACACCAGGGTAGTGGGTTCGATTCCTGGGACCACCCATAAGTAAAATGGATGCACGCATGACTAAGTCCCTTAGGATAAAAGCATCAGCTGAACGGCATTAAGTCAGTGGTTCCAAAACTGCTTTTCTTACCTAACATGGAGCACATTGACACGCTCCAGCTACACAAATGATTGACACCCGTCCCAGTGTTTAGCCGAGTTCCAGATTGAGTTCTGGTGTAGCGAGGTACAAATCAAAGGGGCTCCTGGTATCAAACAGCTCCACCTACAGATCTAGTAGTGGACTAACCAAACAGCTCCAGTAGTGGACTAACCAAACAGCTCTAGTAGTGGACTAACCAAACAGCTCCAGTAGTGGACTAACCAAACAGCTCCAGTAGTGGACTAACCAAACAGCTCCAGTAGTGGACTAACCAAACAGCTCCAGTAGTGGACTAACCAAACAGCTCCAGTAGTGGACTAACCAAACAGCTCCAGTAGTGGACTAACCAAACAGCTCTAGTAGTGGACTAACCAAACAGCTCCAGTAGTGGACTAACCAAACAGCAGCATCTACAGCTCCAGTAGTGGACTAACCAAACAGCTCTAGTAGTGGACTAACCAAACAGCTCCAGTAGTGGACTAACCAAACAGCTCCAGTAGTGGACTAACCAAACAGCTCCAGTAGTGGACTAACCAAACAGCTCCAGTCGTGGACTAACCAAACAGCTCTAGTAGTGGACCAACCAAACAGCTCCAGTCGTGGACTAACCAAACAGCTCCAGTCGTGGACTAACCAAACAGCTCTAGTAGTGGACCAACCAAACAGCTCCAGTAGTGGACCAACCAAACAGCTCCAGTAGTGGACTAACCAAACAGCAGCACCTACAGCTCTAGTAGTGGACTAACCAAACAGCTCCAGTAGTGGACTAACCAAACAGCTCCAGTAGTGGACTAACCAAACAGCTCCAGTAGTGGACTAACCAAACAGCAGCAACTACAGCTCCAGTAGTGGACTAACCAAACAGCTCCAGTAGTGGACTAACCAAACAGCTCCAGTAGTGGACTAACCAAACAGCTCCAGTAGTGGACTAACCAAACAGCTCCAGTAGTGGACTAACCAAACAGCTCCAGTAGTGGACTAACCAAACAGCTCCAGTAGTGGACTAACCAAACAGCTCCAGTAGTGGACTAACCAAACAGCTCTAGTAGTGGACTAACCAAACAGCTCTAGTAGTGGACTAACCAAACAGCTCTAGTAGTGGACTAACCAAACAGCAGCACCTACAGCTCCAGTAGTGGACTAACCAAACAGCTCTAGGAGTGGACTAACCAAACAGCTCCAGTAGTGGACTAACCAAACAGCTCCAGTAGTGGACTAACCAAACAGCAGCACCTACAGCTCCAGTAGTGGACTAACCAAACAGCAGCACCTACAGCTCCAGTAGTGGACTAACCAAACAGCTCCAGTAGTGGACCAACCAAACAGCTCTAGTAGTGGACTAACCAAACAGCTCCAGTAGTGGACTAACCAAACAGCTCCAGTAGTGGACTAACCAAACAGCTCTAGTAGTGGACTAACCAAACAGCTCTAGGAGTGGACTAACCAAACAGCAGCATCTACAGCTCTAGTAGTGGACTAACCAAACAGCTCCAGTAGTGGACTAACCAAACAGCTCCAGTAGTGGACTAACCAAACAGCAGCATCTACAGCTCTAGTAGTGGACTAACCAAACAGCTCCAGTAGTGGACTAACCAAACAGCTCCAGTAGTGGGCTAACCAAACAGCTCCAGTAGTGGACTAACCAAACAGCTCCAGTAGTGGACTAACCAAACAGCTCCAGTAGTGGACTAACCAAACAGCTCCAGTAGTGGACTAACCAAACAGCTCCAGTAGTGGACTAACCAAACAGCTCCAGTAGTGGACTAACCAAACAGCTCCAGTAGTGGACTAACCAAACAGCTCTAGTAGTGGACTAACCAAACAGCTCCAGTAGTGGACTAACCAAACAGCTCCAGTAGTGGACTAACCAAACAGCAGCATCTACAGCTCTAGTAGTGGACTAACCAAACAGCTCCAGTAGTGGACTAACCAAACAGCAGCATCTACAGCTCCAGTAGTGGACTAACCAAACAGCTCTAGTAGTGGACGAACCAAACAGCTCCAGTAGTGGACTAACCAAACAGCTCCAGTAGTGGACTAACCAAACAGCTCCAGTAGTGGACTAACCAAACAGCTCCAGTAGTAGACTAACCAAACAGCTCCAGTAGTAGACTAACCAAACAGCTCCAGTAGTAGACTAACCAAACAGCTCCAGTAGTAGACTAACCAAACAGCTCCAGTAGTAGACTAACCAAACAGCTCCAGTAGTAGACTAACCAAACAGCTCCAGTAGTAGACTAACCAAACAGCTCCAGTAGTAGACTAACCAAACAGCTCCAGTAGTAGACTAACCAAACAGCTCCAGTCGTGGACTAACCAAACAGCTCCAGTCGTGGACTAACCAAACAGCTCCAGTCGTGGACTAACCAAACAGCTCCAGTCGTGGACTAACCAAACAGCTCCAGTCGTGGACTAACCAAACAGCTCCAGTCGTGGACTAACCAAACAGCTCCAGTCGTGGACTAACCAAACAGCTCCAGTCGTGGACTAACCAAACAGCTCCAGTCGTGGACTAACCAAACAGCTCCAGTCGTGGACTAACCAAACAGCTCCAGTCGTGGACTAACCAAACAGCTCCAGTCGTGGACTAACCAAACAGCTCCAGTCGTGGACTAACCAAACAGCTCCAGTCGTGGACTAACCAAACAGCTCCAGTCGTGGACTAACCAAACAGCTCCAGTCGTGGACTAACCAAACAGCTCCAGTCGTGGACTAACCAAACAGCTCCAGTCGTGGACTAACCAAACAGCTCCAGTCGTGGACTAACCAAACAGCTCCAGTCGTGGACTAACCAAACAGCTCCAGTCGTGGACTAACCAAACAGCTCCAGTCGTGGACTAACCAAACAGCTCCAGTCGTGGACTAACCAAACAGCTCCAGTCGTGGACTAACCAAACAGCTCCAGTCGTGGACTAACCAAACAGCTCCAGTCGTGGACTAACCAAACAGCTCCAGTCGTGGACTAACCAAACAGCTCCAGTCGTGGACTAACCAAACAGCTCTAGTCGTGGACTAACCAAACAGAACTAGTCGTGGACTAACCAAACAGCTCTAGTAGTGGACTAACCAAACAGCTCCAGTAGTGGACTAACCAAACAGCAGCACCTACAGCTCTAGTAGTGGACTAACCAAACAGCAGCATATACAGCTCCAGTAGTGGACTAACCAAACAGCTCCAGTAGTGGACTAACCAAACAGCTCCAGTAGTGGACTAACCAAACAGCTCTAGTAGTGGACTAACCAAACAGCAGCATCTACAGCTCCAGTAGTGGACTAACCAAACAGCTCCAGTAGTGGACTAACCAAACAGCTCTAGTAGTGGACTAACCAAACAGCTCCAGTGGTGGACTAACCAAACAGCTCCAGTAGTGGACTAACCAAACAGCTCCAGTGGTGGACTAACCAAACAGCTCCAGTAGTGGACTAACCAAACAGCTCCAGTAGTGGACTAACCAAACAGCTCCAGTAGTGGACTAACCAAACAGCTCCAGTAGTGGACTAACCAAACAGCTCCAGTAGTGGACTAACCAAACAGCTCCAGTAGTGGACTAACAAAACAGCAGCATCTACAGCTCCAGTAGTGGACTAATCAAACAGCTCCAGTAGTGGACTAACCAAACAGCTCTAGGAGTGGACTAACCAAACAGCTCCAGTAGTGGACTAACCAAACAGCTCCAGTAGTGGACTAACCAAACAGCTCCAGTAGTGGACTAACCAAACAGCTCCAGTAGTGGACTAACCAAACAGCTCCAGTAGTGGACTAACAAAACAGCTCCAGTAGTGGACTAACCAAACAGCTCTAGTAGTGGACTAACCAAACAGCTCCAGTAGTGGACTAACCAAACAGCTCCAGTAGTGGACTAACCAAACAGCTCCAGTCGTGGACTAACCAAACAGCTCCAGTCGTGGACTAACCAAACAGCTCCAGTCGTGGACTAACCAAACAGCTCTAGTAGTGGACTAACCAAACAGCAGCATCTACAGCTCCAGTAGTGGACTAACCAAACAGCTCCAGTGGTGGACTAACCAAACAGCTCCAGTGGTGGACTAACCAAACAGCTCCAGTGGTGGACTAACCAAACAGCTCCAGTGGTGGACTAACCAAACAGCTCCAGTGGTGGACTAACCAAACAGCTCCAGTGGTGGACTAACCAAACAGCTCCAGTGGTGGACTAACCAAACAGCTCCAGTAGTGGACTAACCAAACAGCTCCAGTAGTAGGCTAACCAAACAGCTCCAGTAGTGGACTAACCAAACAGCTCCAGTAGTGGACTAACCAAACAGCTCCAGTAGTGGACTAACAAAACAGCAGCATCTACAGCTCCAGTAGTGGACTAATCAAACAGCTCCAGTAGTGGACTAACCAAACAGCTCCAGTAGTGGACTAACCAAACAGCAGCACCTACAGCTCCAGTAGTGGACTAACCAAACAGCTCCAGTAGTGGACTAACCAAACAGCTCCAGTAGTGGACTAACCAAACAGCTCTAGTAGTGGACTAACCAAACAGCAGCACCTACAGCTCCAGTAGTGGACTAACCAAACAGCTCTAGGAGTGGACTAACCAAACAGCTCTAGGAGTGGACTAACCAAACAGCTCTAGGAGTGGACTAACCAAACAGCAGCATCTACAGCTCCAGTAGTGGACTAACCAAACAGCTCTAGGAGTGGACTAACCAAACAGATCTAGTAGTGGACTAACCAAACACCAGCACCTACAGCTCTAGTAGTGGACTAACAAAACAGCTACAGTAGTGGACTAACCAAACAGCTCTAGTAGTGGACTAACCAAACAGCTCTAGTAGTGGGCTAACCAAACAGCAGCACCTACAGCAGTGGACTAACCAAACAGCTCTAGTAGTGGACTAACAGCTCTAGTAGTGGACTAACCAAACAGCTCCAGTAGTGGACTAACCAAACAGCAGCACCTACAGCAGTGGACTAACCAAACAGCTCTAGTAGTGGACTAACAGCTCTAGTAGTGGACTAACCAAACAGCTCTAGTAGTGGACGAACCAAACAGCTCTAGTAGTGGACGAACCAAACAGCTCTAGTAGTGGACGAACCAAACAGCTCTAGTAGTGGACGAACCAAACAGCTCTAGTAGTGGACGAACCAAACAGCTCTAGTAGTGGACGAACCAAACAGGTCTAGTAGTGGACGAACCAAACAGCTCTAGTAGTGGACGAACCAAACAGCTCTAGTAGTGGACGAACCAAACAGCTCTAGTAGTGGACGAACCAAACAGCTCTAGTAGTGGACTAACCAAACAGCTCCAGTAGTGGACTAACCAAACAGCTCCAGTAGTGGACTAACCAAACAGCTCCAGTAGTGGACTAACCAAACAGCTCCAGTAGTGGACTAACCAAACAGCTCCAGTAGTGGACTAACCAAACAGCTCCAGTAGTGGACTAACCAAACAGCTCCAGTAGTAGACTAACCAAACAGCTCCAGTAGTGGACTAACCAAACAGCTCCAGTAGTGGACTAACCAAACAGCTCCAGTAGTGGACTAACCAAACAGCTCCAGTAGTGGACTAACCAAACAGCTCCAGTAGTGGACTAACCAAACAGCTCCAGTAGTTGACTAACCAAACAGCTCCAGTAGTGGACTAACCAAACAGCTCCAGTAGTGGACTAACCAAACAGCTCCAGTAGTGGACTAACCAAACAGCTCTAGTAGTGGACTAACCAAACAGCTCTAGTAGTGGACCAACCAAACAGCTCTAGTAGTGGACCAACCAAACAGCTCCAGTAGTGGACCAACCAAACAGCTCCAGTAGTGGACCAACCAAACAGCTCTAGTAGTGGACTAACCAAACAGCTCTAGTAGTGGACTAACCAAACAGCAGCACCTACAGCTCCAGTAGTGGACTAACCAAACAGCTCTAGTCGTGGACTAACCAAACAGCTCCAGTAGTGGACCAACCAAACAGCTCCAGTAGTGGACTAACCAAACAGCTCCAGTAGTGGACTAACCAAACAGCTCCAGTAGTGGACTAAACAAATAGCAGCACCTACAGCTCCAGTAGTGGACTAACCAAACAGCTCCAGTAGTGGACCAACCAAACAGCTCCAGTAGTGGACTAACCAAACAGCTCTAGTAGTGGACTAACCAAACAGCAGCACCTACAGCTCCAGTAGTGGACTAACCAAACAGCTCCAGTAGTGGACTAACCAAACAGCTCCAGTAGTGGACTAACCAAACAGCTCCAGTAGTGGACTAACCAAACAGCTCCAGTAGTGGACTAACCAAACAGCTCCAGTAGTGGACTAAACAAATAGCAGCACCTACAGCTCTAGTAGTGGACTAACCAAACAGCTCCAGTAGTGGACTAACCAAACAGCTCCAGTAGTAGACTAACCAAACAGCTCCAGTAGTAGACTAACCAAACAGCTCCTGTAGTAGACTAACCAAACAGCTCCAGTCGTGGACTAACCAAACAGCTCCAGTCGTGGACTAACCAAACAGCTCCAGTCGTGGACTAACCAAACAGCTCCAGTCGTGGACTAACCAAACAGCTCCAGTCGTGGACTAACCAAACAGCTCCAGTCGTGGACTAACCAAACAGCTCCAGTCGTGGACTAACCAAACAGCTCCAGTCGTGGACTAACCAAACAGCTCCAGTCGTGGACTAACCAAACAGCTCCAGTCGTGGACTAACCAAACAGCTCCAGTCGTGGACTAACCAAACAGCTCCAGTCGTGGACTAACCAAACAGCTCCAGTCGTGGACTAACCAAACAGCTCCAGTCGTGGACTAACCAAACAGCTCCAGTCGTGGACTAACCAAACAGCTCCAGTCGTGGACTAACCAAACAGCTCCAGTCGTGGACTAACCAAACAGCTCCAGTCGTGGACTAACCAAACAGCTCCAGTCGTGGACTAACCAAACAGCTCCAGTCGTGGACTAACCAAACAGCTCCAGTCGTGGACTAACCAAACAGCTCCAGTCGTGGACTAACCAAACAGCTCCAGTCGTGGACTAACCAAACAGCTCTAGTCGTGGACTAACCAAACAGAACTAGTCGTGGACTAACCAAACAGCTCTAGTAGTGGACTAACCAAACAGCTCCAGTAGTGGACTAACCAAACAGCAGCACCTACAGCTCTAGTAGTGGACTAACCAAACAGCAGCATATACAGCTCCAGTAGTGGACTAACCAAACAGCTCCAGTAGTGGACTAACCAAACAGCTCTAGTAGTGGACTAACCAAACATTTCCAGTAGTGGACTAACCAAACAGCTCTAGTAGTGGACTAACCAAACAGCTCCAGTAGTGGACTAACCAAACAGCTCTAGTAGTGGACTAACCAAACAGCAGCACCTACAGCTCTAGTAGTGGACTAACCAAACAGCTCTAGTAGTGGACTAACCAAACAGCTCCAGTGGTGGACTAACCAAACAGCTCCAGTAGTGGACTAACCAAACAGCTCCAGTGGTGGACTAACCAAACAGCTCCAGTAGTGGACTAACCAAACAGCTCCAGTAGTGGACTAACCAAACAGCTCCAGTAGTGGACTAACCAAACAGCTCCAGTAGTGGACTAACCAAACAGCTCCAGTAGTGGACTAACCAAACAGCTCCAGTAGTGGACTAACAAAACAGCAGCATCTACAGCTCCAGTAGTGGACTAATCAAACAGCTCCAGTAGTGGACTAACCAAACAGCTCTAGGAGTGGACTAACCAAACAGATCTAGGAGTGGACTAACCAAACAGCAGCATCTACAGCTCCAGTAGTGGACTAACCAAACACCAGCACCTACAGCTCTAGTAGTGGACTAACAAAACAGCTACAGTAGTGGACTAACCAAACAACTCTAGTAGTGGACTAACCAAACAACTCTAGTAGTGGACTAACCAAACAGCAGCACCTACAGCAGTGGACAAACCAAACAGCTCTAGTAGTGGACGAACCAAACAGCTCCAGTAGTGGACGAACCAAACAGCTCTAGTAGTGGACGAACCAAACAGCTCTAGTAGTGGACGAACCAAACAGCTCTAGTAGTGGACGAACCAAACAGCTCTAGTAGTGGACGAACCAAACAGCTCTAGTAGTGGACGAACCAAACAGCTCTAGTAGTGGACGAACCAAACAGCTCTAGTAGTGGACGAACCAAACAGCTCTAGTAGTGGACGAACCAAACAGCTCCAGTAGTGGACGAACCAAACAGCTCCAGTAGTGGACGAACCAAACAGCTCCAGTAGTGGACTAACCAAACAGCTCCAGTAGTGGACTAACCAAACAGCTCCAGTAGTGGACTAACCAAACAGCTCCAGTAGTGGACTAACCAAACAGCTCTAGTAGTGGACTAACCAAACAGCTCTAGTAGTGGACTAACCAAACAGCTCTAGTAGTGGACTAACCAAACAGCTCCAGTAGTGGACTAACCAAACAGCTCCAGTAGTGGACTAACAAAACAGCTCCAGTAGTGGACTAACCAAACAGCTCCAGTAGTGGACTAACCAAACAGCTCCAGTAGTGGACTAACCAAACAGCTCCAGTAGTGGACGAACCAAACAGCTCCAGTAGTGGACTAACAAAACAGCTCCAGTAGTGGACTAACCAAACAGCTCTAGTAGTGGACTAACCAAACAGCTCCAGTAGTGGACTAACCAAACAGCTCCAGTAGTGGACTAACCAAACAGCTCCAGTAGTGGACTAACCAAACAGCTCCAGTCGTGGACTAACCAAACAGCTCCAGTCGTGGACTAACCAAACAGCTCCAGTCGTGGACTAACCAAACAGCTCCAGTCGTGGACTAACCAAACAGCTCCAGTCGTGGACTAACCAAACAGCTCCAGTCGTGGACTAACCAAACAGCTCCAGTCGTGGACTAACCAAACAGCTCCAGTCGTGGACTAACCAAACAGCTCCAGTCGTGGACTAACCAAACAGCTCCAGTCGTGGACTAACCAAACAGCTCCAGTCGTGGACTAACCAAACAGCTCCAGTCGTGGACTAACCAAACAGCTCCAGTCGTGGACTAACCAAACAGCTCCAGTCGTGGACTAACCAAACAGCTCCAGTCGTGGACTAACCAAACAGCTCCAGTCGTGGACTAACCAAACAGCTCCAGTCGTGGACTAACCAAACAGCTCCAGTCGTGGACTAACCAAACAGCTCCAGTCGTGGACTAACCAAACAGCTCTAGTCGTGGACTAACCAAACAGCTCTAGTCGTGGACTAACCAAACAGAACTAGTCGTGGACTAACCAAACAGCTCTAGTCGTGGACTAACCAAACAGCTCCAGTAGTGGACTAAACAAACAGCAGCACATACAGCTCCAGTAGTGGACTAACCAAACAGCTCCAGTAGTGGACTAACCAAACAGCTCTAGTAGTGGACTAACCAAACATTTCCAGTAGTGGACTAACCAAACAGCTCTAGTAGTGGACTAACCAAACAGCTCCAGTAGTGGACTAACCAAACAGCTCTAGTAGTGGACTAACCAAACAGCAGCACCTACAGCTCTAGTAGTGGACTAACCAAACAGCTCCAGTAGTGGACTAACCAAACAGCAGCATCTACAGCTCCAGTAGTGGACTAACCAAACAGCTCCAGTGGTGGACTAACCAAACAGCTCCAGTGGTGGACTAACCAAACAGCTCCAGTGGTGGACTAACCAAACAGCTCCAGTGGTGGACTAACCAAACAGCTCCAGTGGTGGACTAACCAAACAGCTCCAGTGGTGGACTAACCAAACAGCTCCAGTAGTGGACTAACCAAACAGCTCCAGTAGTGGACTAACCAAACAGCTCCAGTGGTGGACTAACCAAACAGCTCCAGTGGTGGACTAACCAAACAGCTCCAGTAGTGGACTAACCAAACAGCTCCAGTAGTGGACTAACAAAACAGCAGCATCTACAGCTCCAGTAGTGGACTAATCAAACAGCTCCAGTAGTGGACTAACCAAACAGCTCTAGGAGTGGACTAACCAAACAGCAGCATCTACAGCTCCAGTAGTGGACTAACCAAACAGCTCTAGGAGTGGACTAACCAAACAGATCTAGGAGTGGACTAACCAAACAGCAGCATCTACAGCTCCAGTAGTGGACTAACCAAACACCAGCACCTACAGCTCTAGTAGTGGACTAACAAAACAGCTACAGTAGTGGACTAACCAAACAGCTCTAGTAGTGGACTAACCAAACAGCAGCACCTACAGCAGTGGACTAACCAAACAGCTCTAGTAGTGGACTAACAGCTCTAGTAGTGGACTAACCAAACAGCTCTAGTAGTGGACGAACCAAACAGCTCTAGTAGTGGACGAACCAAACAGCTCTAGTAGTGGACGAACCAAACAGCTCTAGTAGTGGACGAACCAAACAGCTCTAGTAGTGGACGAACCAAACAGCTCTAGTAGTGGACGAACCAAACAGCTCTAGTAGTGGACGAACCAAACAGCTCTAGTAGTGGACGAACCAAACAGCTCTAGTAGTGGACGAACCAAACAGCTCCAGTAGTGGACTAACCAAACAGCTCCAGTAGTGGACTAACCAAACAGCTCCAGTAGTGGACGAACCAAACAGCTCCAGTAGTGGACTAACCAAACAGCTCCAGTAGTGGACTAACCAAACAGCTCCAGTAGTGGACTAACCAAACAGCTCCAGTAGTGGACTAACCAAACAGCTCCAGTAGTGGACTAACCAAACAGCTCCAGTAGTAGACTAACCAAACAGCTCCAGTAGTGGACTAACCAAACAGCTCCAGTAGTGGACTAACCAAACAGCTCCAGTAGTGGACTAACCAAACAGCTCCAGTAGTAGACTAACCAAACAGCTCCAGTAGTGGACTAACCAAACAGCTCCAGTAGTGGACTAACCAAACAGCTCCAGTAGTTGACTAACCAAACAGCTCCAGTAGTGGACCAACCAAACAGCTCTAGTAGTGGACCAACCAAACAGCTCTAGTAGTGGACCAACCAAACAGCTCTAGTAGTGGACTAACCAAACAGCTCTAGTAGTGGACCAACCAAACAGCTCTAGTAGTGGACCAACCAAACAGCTCCAGTAGTGGACCAACCAAACAGCTCCAGTAGTGGACCAACCAAACAGCTCCAGTAGTGGACTAACCAAACAGCAGCACCTACAGCTCCAGTAGTGGACTAACCAAACAGCTCCAGTAGTGGACTAACCAAACAGCTCTAGTAGTGGACTAACCAAACAGCTCCAGTAGTGGACTAATCAAACAGCTCCAGTAGTGGACTAACCAAACAGCTCCAGTAGTGGACTAACCAAACAGCTCCAGTAGTGGACTAACCAAACAGCAGCACCTACAGCTCCAGTAGTGGACTAACCAAACAGCTCCAGTAGTGGACCAACCAAACAGCTCCAGTAGTGGACCAACCAAACAGCTCTAGTAGTGGACTAACCAAACAGCAGCACCTACAGCTCCAGTAGTGGACTAACCAAACAGCTCTAGTAGTGGACTAACCAAACAGCTCCAGTAGTGGACTAACCAAACAGCTCCAGTAGTGGACTAACCAAACAGCTCCAGTAGTGGACTAACCAAACAGCTCCAGTAGTGGACTAACCAAATAGCAGCACCTACAGCTCTAGTAGTGGACTAACCAAACAGCTCCAGTAGTGGACTAACCAAACAGCTCCAGTAGTAGACTAACCAAACAGCTCCAGTAGTAGACTAACCAAACAGCTCCAGTAGTAGACTAACCAAACAGCTCCAGTAGTAGACTAACCAAACAGCTCCAGTAGTGGACTAACCAAACAGCTCCAGTCGTGGACTAACCAAACAGCTCCAGTCGTGGACTAACCAAACAGCTCCAGTCGTGGACTAACCAAACAGCTCCAGTCGTGGACTAACCAAACAGCTCCAGTCGTGGACTAACCAAACAGCTCCAGTCGTGGACTAACCAAACAGCTCCAGTCGTGGACTAACCAAACAGCTCCAGTCGTGGACTAACCAAACAGCTCCAGTCGTGGACTAACCAAACAGCTCCAGTCGTGGACTAACCAAACAGCTCCAGTCGTGGACTAACCAAACAGCTCCAGTCGTGGACTAACCAAACAGCTCCAGTCGTGGACTAACCAAACAGCTCCAGTCGTGGACTAACCAAACAGCTCCAGTCGTGGACTAACCAAACAGCTCCAGTCGTGGACTAACCAAACAGCTCCAGTCGTGGACTAACCAAACAGCTCCAGTCGTGGACTAACCAAACAGCTCCAGTCGTGGACTAACCAAACAGCTCCAGTCGTGGACTAACCAAACAGCTCCAGTCGTGGACTAACCAAACAGCTCCAGTCGTGGACTAACCAAACAGCTCCAGTCGTGGACTAACCAAACAGCTCCAGTCGTGGACTAACCAAACAGCTCCAGTCGTGGACTAACCAAACAGCTCCAGTCGTGGACTAACCAAACAGCTCCAGTCGTGGACTAACCAAACAGCTCCAGTCGTGGACTAACCAAACAGCTCCAGTCGTGGACTAACCAAACAGCTCCAGTCGTGGACTAACCAAACAGCTCCAGTCGTGGACTAACCAAACAGCTCCAGTCGTGGACTAACCAAACAGCTCCAGTCGTGGACTAACCAAACAGCTCCAGTCGTGGACTAACCAAACAGCTCCAGTCGTGGACTAACCAAACAGCTCTAGTCGTGGACTAACCAAACAGAACTAGTCGTGGACTAACCAAACAGCTCTAGTAGTGGACTAACCAAACAGCTCCAGTAGTGGACTAACCAAACAGCAGCACCTACAGCTCTAGTAGTGGACTAACCAAACAGCAGCATATACAGCTCCAGTAGTGGACTAACCAAACAGCTCCAGTAGTGGACTAACCAAACAGCTCTAGTAGTGGACTAACCAAACATTTCCAGTAGTGGACTAACCAAACAGCTCTAGTAGTGGACTAACCAAACAGCTCCAGTAGTGGACTAACCAAACAGCTCTAGTAGTGGACTAACCAAACAGCAGCACCTACAGCTCCAGTAGTGGACTAACCCAACAGCTCCAGTAGTGGACTAACCAAACAGCTCCAGTAGTGGACTAACCAAACAGCTCCAGTAGTGGACTAACCAAACAGCTCCAGTAGTGGACTAACCAAACAGCTCTAGTAGTGGACTAACCAAACAGCAGCATCTACAGCTCCAGTAGTGGACTAACCAAACAGCTCTAGTAGTGGACTAACCAAACAGCTCTAGTAGTGGACTAACCAAACAGCTCCAGTGGTGGACTAACCAAACAGCTCCAGTAGTGGACTAACCAAACAGCTCCAGTGGTGGACTAACCAAACAGCTCCAGTGGTGGACTAACCAAACAGCTCCAGTAGTGGACTAACCAAACAGCTCCAGTAGTGGACTAACCAAACAGCTCCAGTAGTGGACTAACCAAACAGCTCCAGTAGTGGACTAACCAAACAGCTCCAGTAGTGGACTAACCAAACAGCTCCAGTAGTGGACTAACAAAACAGCAGCATCTACAGCTCCAGTAGTGGACTAACCAAACAGCTCTAGGAGTGGACTAACCAAACAGATCTAGGAGTGGACTAACCAAACAGCAGCATCTACAGCTCCAGTAGTGGACTAACCAAACAGCTACAGTAGTGGACTAACCAAACAACTCTAGTAGTGGACTAACCAAACAGCAGCACCTACAGCAGTGGACAAACCAAACAGCTCTAGTAGTGGACTAACAGCTCTAGTAGTGGACGAACCAAACAGCTCTAGTAGTGGACGAACCAAACAGCTCTAGTAGTGGACGAACCAAACAGCTCTAGTAGTGGACGAACCAAACAGCTCTAGTAGTGGACGAACCAAACAGCTCTAGTAGTGGACGAACCAAACAGCTCTAGTAGTGGACGAACCAAACAGCTCTAGTAGTGGACGAACCAAACAGCTCTAGTAGTGGACGAACCAAACAGCTCTAGTAGTGGACGAACCAAACAGCTCTAGTAGTGGACGAACCAAACAGCTCTAGTAGTGGACGAACCAAACAGCTCTAGTAGTGGACTAACCAAACAGCTCCAGTAGTGGACTAACCAAACAGCTCCAGTAGTGGACTAACCAAACAGCTCCAGTAGTGGACTAACCAAACAGCTCCAGTCGTGGACTAACCAAACAGCTCCAGTCGTGGACTAACCAAACAGCTCCAGTCGTGGACTAACCAAACAGCTCCAGTCGTGGACTAACCAAACAGCTCCAGTCGTGGACTAACCAAACAGCTCCAGTCGTGGACTAACCAAACAGCTCCAGTCGTGGACTAACCAAACAGCTCCAGTCGTGGACTAACCAAACAGCTCCAGTCGTGGACTAACCAAACAGCTCCAGTCGTGGACTAACCAAACAGCTCCAGTCGTGGACTAACCAAACAGCTCCAGTCGTGGACTAACCAAACAGCTCCAGTCGTGGACTAACCAAACAGCTCCAGTCGTGGACTAACCAAACAGCTCCAGTCGTGGACTAACCAAACAGCTCCAGTCGTGGACTAACCAAACAGCTCTAGTCGTGGACTAACCAAACAGCTCCAGTCGTGGACTAACCAAACAGCTCCAGTCGTGGACTAACCAAACAGCTCCAGTCGTGGACTAACCAAACAGCTCTAGTCGTGGACTAACCAAACAGCTCTAGTCGTGGACTAACCAAACAGAACTAGTCGTGGACTAACCAAACAGCTCTAGTCGTGGACTAACCAAACAGCTCCAGTAGTGGACTAAACAAACAGCAGCACCTACAGCTCTAGTAGTGGACTAACCAAACAGCTCCAGTAGTGGACTAACCAAACAGCTCTAGTAGTGGACTAACCAAACATTTCCAGTAGTGGACTAACCAAACAGCAGCACCTATAGCTCCAGTAGTGGACTAACCAAACAGCAGCATATACAGCTCCAGTAGTGGACTAACCAAACAGCTCCAGTAGTGGACTAACCAAACAGCTCTAGTAGTGGACTAACCAAACATTTCCAGTAGTGGACTAACCAAACAGCTCTAGTAGTGGACTAACCAAACAGCTCCAGTAGTGGACTAACCAAACAGCTCTAGTAGTGGACTAACCAAACAGCAGCACCTACAGCTCTAGTAGTGGACTAACCCAAACAGCTCCAGTAGTGGACTAACCAAACAGCTCTAGTAGTGGACTAACCAAACAGCAGCACCTACAGCTCTAGTAGTGGACTAACCCAAACAGCTCTAGTAGTGGACTAACCCAAACAGCTCTAGTAGTGGACTAACCCAAACAGCTCCAGTAGTGGACTAACCAAACAGCAGCATCTACAGCTCCAGTAGTGGACTAACCAAACAGCTCCAGTGGTGGACTAACCAAACAGCTCCAGTGGTGGACTAACCAAACAGCTCCAGTGGTGGACTAACCAAACAGCTCCAGTGGTGGACTAACCAAACAGCTCCAGTGGTGGACTAACCAAACAGCTCCAGTGGTGGACTAACCAAACAGCTCCAGTAGTGGACTAACCAAACAGCTCCAGTAGTGGACTAACCAAACAGCTCCAGTAGTGGACTAACCAAACAGCTCCAGTAGTGGACTAACCAAACAGCTCCAGTAGTGGACTAACCAAACAGCTCCAGTAGTGGACTAACCAAACAGCTCCAGTAGTGGACTAACCAAACAGCTCCAGTAGTGGACTAACCAAACAGCTCCAGTAGTGGACTAACCAAACAGCTCCAGTAGTGGACTAACCAAACAGCAGCATCTACAGCTCCAGTAGTGGACTAACCAAACAGCTCTAGGAGTGGACTAACCAAACAGATCTAGGAGTGGACTAACCAAACAGCAGCATCTACAGCTCCAGTAGTGGACTAACCAAACACCAGCACCTACAGCTCTAGTAGTGGACTAACAAAACAGCTACAGTAGTGGACTAACCAAACAGCTCTAGTAGTGGACTAACCAAACAGCAGCACCTACAGCAGTGGACTAACCAAACAGCTCTAGTAGTGGACTAACAGCTCTAGTAGTGGACGAACCAAACAGCTCTAGTAGTGGACGAACCAAACAGCTCTAGTAGTGGACGAACCAAACAGCTCTAGTAGTGGACGAACCAAACAGCTCTAGTAGTGGACGAACCAAACAGCTCTAGTAGTGGACGAACCAAACAGCTCTAGTAGTGGACGAACCAAACAGCTCTAGTAGTGGACGAACCAAACAGCTCTAGTAGTGGACGAACCAAACAGCTCTAGTAGTGGACGAACCAAACAGCTCCAGTAGTGGACTAACCAAACAGCTCCAGTAGTGGACGAACCAAACAGCTCCAGTAGTGGACTAACCAAACAGCTCCAGTAGTGGACTAACCAAACAGCTCCAGTAGTGGACTAACCAAACAGCTCCAGTAGTGGACTAACCAAACAGCTCCAGTAGTAGACTAACCAAACAGCTCCAGTAGTGGACTAACCAAACAGCTCCAGTAGTGGACTAACCAAACAGCTCCAGTAGTGGACTAACCAAACAGCTCCAGTAGTAGACTAACCAAACAGCTCCAGTAGTGGACTAACCAAACAGCTCCAGTAGTGGACTAACCAAACAGCTCCAGTCGTGGACTAACCAAACAGCTCCAGTCGTGGACTAACCAAACAGCTCCAGTCGTGGACTAACCAAACAGCTCCAGTCGTGGACTAACCAAACAGCTCCAGTCGTGGACTAACCAAACAGCTCCAGTCGTGGACTAACCAAACAGCTCCAGTCGTGGACTAACCAAACAGCTCCAGTCGTGGACTAACCAAACAGCTCCAGTCGTGGACTAACCAAACAGCTCCAGTCGTGGACTAACCAAACAGCTCCAGTCGTGGACTAACCAAACAGCTCTAGTCGTGGACTAACCAAACAGCTCCAGTCGTGGACTAACCAAACAGCTCCAGTCGTGGACTAACCAAACAGCTCTAGTCGTGGACTAACCAAACAGCTCTAGGAGTGGACTAACCAAACAGCTCTAGTCGTGGACTAACCAAACAGCTCTAGTCGTGGACTAACCAAACAGCTCCAGTAGTGGACTAAACAAACAGCAGCACCTACAGCTCTAGTAGTGGACTAACCAAACAGCTCCAGTAGTGGACTAACCAAACAGCTCTAGTAGTGGACTAACCAAACATTTCCAGTAGTGGACTAACCAAACAGCAGCACCTATAGCTCCAGTAGTGGACTAACCAAACAGCAGCATATACAGCTCCAGTAGTGGACTAACCAAACAGCTCCAGTAGTGGACTAACCAAACAGCTCTAGTAGTGGACTAACCAAACATTTCCAGTAGTGGACTAACCAAACAGCTCTAGTAGTGGACTAACCAAACAGCTCCAGTAGTGGACTAACCAAACAGCTCTAGTAGTGGACTAACCAAACAGCAGCACCTACAGCTCTAGTAGTGGACTAACCCAAACAGCTCCAGTAGTGGACTAACCAAACAGCTCTAGTAGTGGACTAACCAAACAGCAGCACCTACAGCTCTAGTAGTGGACTAACCCAAACAGCTCTAGTAGTGGACTAACCCAAACAGCTCTAGTAGTGGACTAACCCAAACAGCTCCAGTAGTGGACTAACCAAACAGCAGCATCTACAGCTCCAGTAGTGGACTAACCAAACAGCTCCAGTGGTGGACTAACCAAACAGCTCCAGTGGTGGACTAACCAAACAGCTCCAGTGGTGGACTAACCAAACAGCTCCAGTGGTGGACTAACCAAACAGCTCCAGTGGTGGACTAACCAAACAGCTCCAGTGGTGGACTAACCAAACAGCTCCAGTAGTGGACTAACCAAACAGCTCCAGTAGTGGACTAACCAAACAGCTCCAGTAGTGGACTAACCAAACAGCTCCAGTAGTGGACTAACCAAACAGCTCCAGTAGTGGACTAACCAAACAGCTCCAGTAGTGGACTAACCAAACAGCTCCAGTAGTGGACTAACCAAACAGCTCCAGTAGTGGACTAACCAAACAGCTCCAGTAGTGGACTAACCAAACAGCTCCAGTAGTGGACTAACCAAACAGCTCCAGTAGTGGACTAACCAAACAGCAGCATCTACAGCTCCAGTAGTGGACTAACCAAACAGCTCTAGGAGTGGACTAACCAAACAGATCTAGGAGTGGACTAACCAAACAGCAGCATCTACAGCTCCAGTAGTGGACTAACCAAACACCAGCACCTACAGCTCTAGTAGTGGACTAACAAAACAGCTACAGTAGTGGACTAACCAAACAGCTCTAGTAGTGGACTAACCAAACAGCAGCACCTACAGCAGTGGACTAACCAAACAGCTCTAGTAGTGGACTAACAGCTCTAGTAGTGGACTAACCAAACAGCTCTAGTAGTGGACGAACCAAACAGCTCTAGTAGTGGACGAACCAAACAGCTCTAGTAGTGGACGAACCAAACAGCTCTAGTAGTGGACGAACCAAACAGCTCTAGTAGTGGACGAACCAAACAGCTCTAGTAGTGGACGAACCAAACAGCTCTAGTAGTGGACGAACCAAACAGCTCTAGTAGTGGACGAACCAAACAGCTCTAGTAGTGGACGAACCAAACAGCTCTAGTAGTGGACGAACCAAACAGCTCTAGTAGTGGACGAACCAAACAGCTCTAGTAGTGGACGAACCAAACAGCTCTAGTAGTGGACGAACCAAACAGCTCCAGTAGTGGACTAACCAAACAGCTCCAGTAGTGGACGAACCAAACAGCTCCAGTAGTGGACTAACCAAACAGCTCCAGTAGTGGACTAACCAAACAGCTCCAGTAGTGGACTAACCAAACAGCTCCAGTAGTAGACTAACCAAACAGCTCCAGTAGTAGACTAACCAAACAGCTCCAGTAGTAGACTAACCAAACAGCTCCAGTAGTGGACTAACCAAACAGCTCCAGTAGTGGACTAACCAAACAGCTCCAGTAGTGGACTAACCAAACAGCTCCAGTAGTAGACTAACCAAACAGCTCCAGTAGTGGACTAACCAAACAGCTCCAGTAGTGGACTAACCAAACAGCTCCAGTAGTTGACTAACCAAACAGCTCCAGTAGTGGACCAACCAAACAGCTCTAGTAGTGGACCAACCAAACAGCTCTAGTAGTGGACCAACCAAACAGCTCTAGTAGTGGACCAACCAAACAGCTCTAGTAGTGGACTAACCAAACAGCTCTAGTAGTGGACCAACCAAACAGCTCTAGTAGTGGACCAACCAAACAGCTCCAGTAGTGGACCAACCAAACAGCTCCAGTAGTGGACCAACCAAACAGCTCCAGTAGTGGACCAACCAAACAGCTCTAGTAGTGGACTAACCAAACAGCAGCACCTACAGCTCCAGTAGTGGACTAACCAAACAGCTCTAGTAGTGGACTAATCAAACAGCTCCAGTAGTGGACTAACCAAACAGCTCTAGTAGTGGACTAACCAAACAGCAGCACCTACAGCTCCAGTAGTGGACTAACCAAACAGCTCCAGTAGTGGACTAACCAAACAGCTCCAGTAGTGGACCAACCAAACAGCTCTAGTAGTGGACTAACCAAACAGCTCCAGTAGTGGACTAACCAAACAGCTCCAGTAGTGGACTAACCAAACAGCTCTAGTAGTGGACTAACCAAACAGCAGCACCTACAGCTCCAGTAGTGGACTAACCAAACAGCTCCAGTAGTGGACTAACCAAACAGCTCCAGTAGTGGACCAACCAAACAGCTCTAGTAGTGGACTAACCAAACAGCTCTAGTAGTGGACCAACCAAACAGCTCTAGTAGTGGACTAACCAAACAGCTCCAGTAGTGGACTAACCAAACAGCTCCAGTAGTGGACTAACCAAACAGCTCCAGTAGTGGACTAACCAAACAGCTCCAGTAGTGGACTAACCAAACAGCTCCAGTAGTGGACTAACCAAATAGCAGCACCTACAGCTCTAGTAGTGGACTAACCAAACAGCTCCAGTAGTGGACTAACCAAACAGCTCCAGTAGTGGACTAACCAAACAGCTCCAGTAGTGGACTAACCAAACAGCTCCAGTAGTGGACTAACCAAACAGCTCCAGTAGTGGACTAACCAAACAGCTCTAGTAGTGGACTAACCAAACAGCTCCAGTAGTGGACTAACCAAACAGTTCTAGTAGTGGACTAACCAAACAGCAGCATCTACAGCTCCAGTAGTGGACTAACCAAACAGCTCCAGTAGTGGACTAACCAAACAGATCTAGGAGTGGACTAACCAAACAGCTCCAGTAGTGGACTAACCAAACAGCTCTAGGAGTGGACTAACCAAACAGATCTAGGAATGAACTAACCAAACAGCAGCATCTACAGCTCTAGTAGTGGACTAACCAAACACCAGCACCTACAGCTCTAGTAGTGGACTAACCAAACAGCTCTAGTAGTGGACTAACCAAACAGCTCTAGTAGTGGACTAACAGCTCTAGTAGTGGACTAACAGCTCTAGTAGTGGACTAACCAAACAGCTCCAGTAGTGGACTAACCAAACAGCTCCAGTAGTGGACTAACCAAACAGCTCCAGTAGTGGACTAACCAAACAGCTCCAGTAGTGGACTAACCAAACAGCTCCAGTAGTGGACTAACCAAACAGCTCCAGTAGTGGACTAACCAAACAGCAGCATCTACAGCTCCAGTAGTGGACTAACCAAACAGCTCTAGGAGTGGACTAACCAAACAGATCTAGGAGTGGACTAACCAAACAGCAGCATCTACAGCTCCAGTAGTGGACTAACCAAACACCAGCACCTACAGCTCTAGTAGTGGACTAACAAAACAGCTACAGTAGTGGACTAACCAAACAGCTCTAGTAGTGGACTAACCAAACAGCAGCACCTACAGCAGTGGACTAACCAAACAGCTCTAGTAGTGGACTAACAGCTCTAGTAGTGGACTAACCAAACAGCTCTAGTAGTGGACGAACCAAACAGCTCTAGTAGTGGACGAACCAAACAGCTCTAGTAGTGGACGAACCAAACAGCTCTAGTAGTGGACGAACCAAACAGCTCTAGTAGTGGACGAACCAAACAGCTCTAGTAGTGGACGAACCAAACAGCTCTAGTAGTGGACGAACCAAACAGCTCTAGTAGTGGACGAACCAAACAGCTCTAGTAGTGGACGAACCAAACAGCTCTAGTAGTGGACGAACCAAACAGCTCTAGTAGTGGACGAACCAAACAGCTCTAGTAGTGGACGAACCAAACAGCTCTAGTAGTGGACGAACCAAACAGCTCCAGTAGTGGACTAACCAAACAGCTCCAGTAGTGGACGAACCAAACAGCTCCAGTAGTGGACTAACCAAACAGCTCCAGTAGTGGACTAACCAAACAGCTCCAGTAGTGGACTAACCAAACAGCTCCAGTAGTGGACTAACCAAACAGCTCCAGTAGTAGACTAACCAAACAGCTCCAGTAGTAGACTAACCAAACAGCTCCAGTAGTGGACTAACCAAACAGCTCCAGTAGTGGACTAACCAAACAGCTCCAGTAGTGGACTAACCAAACAGCTCCAGTAGTAGACTAACCAAACAGCTCCAGTAGTGGACTAACCAAACAGCTCCAGTAGTGGACTAACCAAACAGCTCCAGTAGTTGACTAACCAAACAGCTCCAGTAGTGGACCAACCAAACAGCTCTAGTAGTGGACCAACCAAACAGCTCTAGTAGTGGACCAACCAAACAGCTCTAGTAGTGGACCAACCAAACAGCTCTAGTAGTGGACTAACCAAACAGCTCTAGTAGTGGACCAACCAAACAGCTCTAGTAGTGGACCAACCAAACAGCTCCAGTAGTGGACCAACCAAACAGCTCCAGTAGTGGACCAACCAAACAGCTCCAGTAGTGGACCAACCAAACAGCTCTAGTAGTGGACTAACCAAACAGCAGCACCTACAGCTCCAGTAGTGGACTAACCAAACAGCTCTAGTAGTGGACTAATCAAACAGCTCCAGTAGTGGACTAACCAAACAGCTCTAGTAGTGGACTAACCAAACAGCAGCACCTACAGCTCCAGTAGTGGACTAACCAAACAGCTCCAGTAGTGGACTAACCAAACAGCTCCAGTAGTGGACCAACCAAACAGCTCTAGTAGTGGACTAACCAAACAGCTCCAGTAGTGGACTAACCAAACAGCTCCAGTAGTGGACTAACCAAACAGCTCTAGTAGTGGACTAACCAAACAGCAGCACCTACAGCTCCAGTAGTGGACTAACCAAACAGCTCCAGTAGTGGACTAACCAAACAGCTCCAGTAGTGGACCAACCAAACAGCTCTAGTAGTGGACTAACCAAACAGCTCTAGTAGTGGACCAACCAAACAGCTCTAGTAGTGGACTAACCAAACAGCTCCAGTAGTGGACTAACCAAACAGCTCCAGTAGTGGACTAACCAAACAGCTCCAGTAGTGGACTAACCAAACAGCTCCAGTAGTGGACTAACCAAACAGCTCCAGTAGTGGACTAACCAAATAGCAGCACCTACAGCTCTAGTAGTGGACTAACCAAACAGCTCCAGTAGTGGACTAACCAAACAGCTCCAGTAGTGGACTAACCAAACAGCTCCAGTAGTGGACTAACCAAACAGCTCCAGTAGTGGACTAACCAAACAGCTCCAGTAGTGGACTAACCAAACAGCTCTAGTAGTGGACTAACCAAACAGCTCCAGTAGTGGACTAACCAAACAGTTCTAGTAGTGGACTAACCAAACAGCAGCATCTACAGCTCCAGTAGTGGACTAACCAAACAGCTCCAGTAGTGGACTAACCAAACAGATCTAGGAGTGGACTAACCAAACAGCTCCAGTAGTGGACTAACCAAACAGCTCTAGGAGTGGACTAACCAAACAGATCTAGGAATGAACTAACCAAACAGCAGCATCTACAGCTCTAGTAGTGGACTAACCAAACACCAGCACCTACAGCTCTAGTAGTGGACTAACCAAACAGCTCTAGTAGTGGACTAACCAAACAGCTCTAGTAGTGGACTAACAGCTCTAGTAGTGGACTAACAGCTCTAGTAGTGGACTAACCAAACAGCTCTAGTAGTGGACTAACCAAACAGCTCCAGTAGTGGACTAACCAAACAGCTCCAGTAGTGGACTAACCAAACAGCTCCAGTAGTGGACTAACCAAACAGCTCCAGTAGTGGACTAACCAAACAGCTCCAGTAGGGAACTAACCAAACAGCTCTAGTAGTGGACTAACTAAACAGCTCCAGTAGTGGACTAACCAAACAGCAGCACCTACAGCAGTGGACTAACCAAACAGCTCTAGTAGTGGACCAAACAAACAGCTCTAGTAGTGGACTAACCAAACAGCTCCAGTAGTGGACTAACCAAACAGCTCCAGTAGTGGACTAACCAAACAGCTCCAGTAGTGGACTAACCAAACAGCTCTAGTAGTGGACTAACCAAACAGCTCTAGTAGTGGACTAACCCAAACAGCTCCAGTAGTGGACTAACCAAACAGCTCCAGTAGTGGACTAACCAAACAGCTCTAGGAGTGGACTAACCAAACAGCTCTAGGAGTGGACTAACCAAACAGCTCCAGTAGTGGACTAACCAAACAGCTCTAGTAGTGGGCTAACCAAACAGCTCCAGTAGTGGACTAACCAAACAGCAGCACCTACAGCTCCAGTAGTGGACTAACCAAACAGCTCCAGTAGTGGACTAACCAAACAGATCTAGGAGTGGACTAACCAAACAGCAGCATCTACAGCTCCAGTAGTGGACTAACCAAACAGCTCCAGTAGTGGACTAACCAAACAGCAGCATCTACAGCTCCAGTAGTGGACTAACCAAACAGCTCTAGTAGTGGACTAACCAAACAGCTCTAGTAGTGGACTAACCAAACAGCTCCAGTAGTGGACTAACCAAACAGCTCCAGTAGTGGACTAACCAAACAGCTCCAGTAGTGGACTAACCAAACAGCTCCAGTAGTAGACTAACCAAACAGCTCCAGTAGTGGACTAACCAAACAGCTCTAGTAGTGGACTAACCCAAACAGCTCCAGTAGTGGACTAACCAAACAGCAGCACCTACAGCTCCAGTAGTGGACTAACCAAACAGATCCAGGAGTGGACTAACCAAACAGCTCCAGTAGTGGACTAACCAAACAGCTCCAGTAGTGGACTAACCAAACAGCTCCAGTAGTGGACTAACCAAACAGCTCCAGTAGTGGACTAACCAAACAGCTCCAGTAGTGGACTAACCAAACAGCTCCAGTAGTGGACTAACCAAACAGCTCCAGTAGTGGACTAACCAAACAGCAGCACCTACAGCTCCAGTAGTGGACTAACCAAACAGCTCCAGTAGTGGACTAACCAAACAGCTCTAGTAGTGGACTAACCAAACAGCTCTAGTAGTGGACTAACCAAACAGCTCCAGTAGTGGACTAACCAAACAGCAGCATCTACAGCTCCAGTAGTGGACTAACCAGACAGCTCCAGTAGTGGACTAACCAAACAGATCTAGGAGTGGACTAACCAAACAGCTCCAGTAGTGGACTAACCAAACGGCTCCAGTAGTGGACTAACCAAACGGCTCCAGTAGTGGACTAACCAAACAGCTCTAGTAGTGGACTAACCAAACAGCTCTAGTAGTGGACTAACCAAACAGCTCCAGTAGTGGACTAACCAAACAGCTCCAGTAGTGGACTAACCAAACAGCTCCAGTAGTGGACTAACCAAACAGCTCCAGTAGTGGACTAACCAAACAGCAGCACCTATAGCTCCAGTAGTGGACTAACCAAACAGCTCTAGTAGTGGACTAACCAAACAGCTCTAGTAGTGGACTAACCAAACAGCTCTAGTAGTGGACTAACCCAAACAGCTCTAGTAGTGGACTAACCAAACAGCTCCAGTAGTGGACTAACCAAACAGCTCTAGTAGTGGACTAACCAAACAGCAGCACCTATAGCTCCAGTAGTGGACTAACCAAACAGCTCTAGTAGTGGACTAACCAAACAGCTCTAGTAGTGGACTAACCAAACAGCTCTAGTAGTGGACTAACCAAACAGCTCCAGTAGTAGACTAACCAAACAGCTCCAGTAGTGGACTAACCAAACAGCTCCAGTAGTAGACTAACCAAACAGCTCTAGTAGTGGACTAACCAAACAGCTCTAGTAGTGGACTAACCAAACAGCTCTAGTAGTGGACTAACCCAAACAGCTCTAGTAGTGGACTAACTCAAACAGCTCTAGTAGTGGACTAACCAAACAGCTCCAGCAGTGGACTAACCAAACAGCTCCAGTAGTGGACTAACCAAACAGCTCTAGTAGTGGACTAACCCAAACAGCTCTAGTAGTGGACTAACCAAACAGCTCTAGTAGTGGACTAACCAAACAGCTCCAGTAGTGGACGAACCAAACAGCTCCAGTAGTGGACTAACCAAACAGCTCTAGTAGTGGACTAACCAAACAGCTCCAGTAGTGGACTAACCAAACAGCTCTAGTAGTGGACTAACCCAAACAGCTCTAGTAGTGGACTAACCAAACAGCTCCAGCAGTGGACTAACCAAACAGCTCCAGCAGTGGACTAACCAAACAGCTCCAGTCGTGGACTAACCAAACAGCTCCAGTAGTGGACTAACCAAACAGCTCCAGCAGTGGACTAACCAAACAGCTCCAGCAGTGGACTAACCAAACAGCTCCAGCAGTATATTATATTTATCCTAAGGATAATTTCATGACTGAAATTCAGCGTATTTGACCTTTAAATTGTACAACAAAGCTTTTTAGACTTTACCATGTCCACATGTTGTTGTTACAGCCTGAATTGTAGTAGGGTACTAACCTTAGTGATCATGGAGATCATGGCAGAGAGAGGCTGCTCTCCGTTGGTATCGATCACCACCATCTCCTCTCCGAAGTCACAGAAGAGCTGTCCGAAGAGTCCCCGTGTGTCAGCGATCACCAGCTTGATGCCGTTACTGTGACAGAAGTCTCCAACACGCTGCTGCTCCTCTAGAGGAGAGTTGGTCAGGACTACAACCTACGAACACAGAGACGTGTTATCAGACACATACAATTATTACATCCAATGTTTATAAAAAAAAATATATGTATTAATTCAGAAGAGAATTGAATTAAACACAAAATGTGGAAAGAGACCAAGTCCAAACCTGGTCTCTACCATATATGGTTCACAAGTTCAACAAATTAGGTGGAAGAATTCATGATTAGAGTGAACAGAATGGTATTATGGCTCGAGTGTAATGTAGTTTAACCAGGTAAGGGGGTTGATGGGTAATGCAGTTTATAACCCACATGGAACAGAGTCAGGTAGTCATCGGTGAGGGCTTCAGTGTAATGTAGTTTCACTAGGTACGGGGATTGATGGGTAATGTAGTTTTACCTGGAACAGTCAGGTAATCGTCGGTGAGGGCTTCAGTGTAATGTAGTTTCACTAGGTACGGGGATTGATGGGTAATGTAGTTTTACCTGGAACTGAGTCAGGTAATCGTCGGTGAGGGCTTCAGTGTAATGTAGTTTCACTAGGTACGGGGATTGATGGGTAATGTAGTTTTACCTGGAACTGAGTCAGGTAATCGTCGGTGAGGGCTTCAGTGTAATGTAGTTTCACTAGGTACGGGGATTGATGGGTAATGTAGTTTTACCTGGAACAGTCAGGTAATCGTCGGTGAGGGCTTCAGTGTAATGTAGTTTCACTAGGTACGGGGGTTGATGGGTAATGTAGTTTTACCTGGAACTGAGTCAGGTAATCGTCGGTGAGGGCTTCAGTGTAGGCCACTACTGGTACGTAGCTGTTGAGTTCAGCCAGGCGAGTCTGCGACACCTCAGCCCTGTTCTTCCCCAGGTCCTCTTCTCGCAGGTAGAACTGGAGACAGAGACAGGGTTATTACAGAGACAGGGTTATTACAGAGACAGGGTTATTACAGAGACAGGGTTATTACAGAGACAGGGTTATTACAGAGACAGGGTTATTACAGAGACAGGGTTATTACAGAGACAGGTCCTCTTCTCTCAGGTAGAACTGGAGACAGAGACAGGGTTATTACAGAGACAGGGTTATTACAGAGACAGGGTTATTACAGAGACAGGGTTATTACAGAGACAGGTCCTCTTCTCTCAGGTAGAACTGGAGACAGAGACAGGGTTATTACAGAGACAGGGTTATTACAGAGACAGGGTTATTACAGAGACAGGGTTATTACAGAGGCAGGGTTATTACAGAGGCAGGGTTATTACAGAGACAGGGTTATTACAGAGACAGGGTTATTACAGAGACAGGGTTATTACAGAGACAGGGTTATTACAGAGACAGGTCCTCTTCTCTCAGGTAGAACTGGAGACAGAGACAGGGTTATTACAGAGACAGGGTTATTACAGAGACAGGGTTATTACAGAGACAGGGTTATTACAGAGGCAGGGTTATTACAGAGGCAGGGTTATTACAGAGGCAGGGTTATTACAGAGGCAGGGTTATTACAGAGGCAGGGTTATTACAGAGGCAGGGTTATTACAGAGACAGGGTTATTACAGAGACAGGTCCTCTTCTCTCAGGTAGAACTGGAGACAGAGACAGGGTTATTACAGAGACAGGGTTATTACAGAGACAGGGTTATTACAGAGACAGGGTTATTACAGAGACAGGGTTATTACAGAGACAGGGTTATTACAGAGACAGGGTTATTACAGAGACAGGGTTATTACAGAGACAGGGTTATTACAGAGGCAGGGTTATTACAGAGGAAGGGTTATTACAGAGGCAGGGTTATTACAGAGGCAGGGTTATTACAGAGACAGGGTTATTACAGAGGCAGGGTTATTACAGAGGCAGGGTTATTACAGAGGCAGGGTTATTACAGAGGCAGGGTTATTACAGAGGCAGGGTTATTACAGAGGCAGGGTTATTACAGAGGCAGGGTTATTACAGAGACAGGGTTATTACAGAGAGAGGGTTATTACAGAGACAGGGTTATTACAGAGACAGGGTTATTACAGAGACAGGTCCTCTTCTCGCAGGTAGAACTAACAACATGATCCAATCAATATCATCTTGAACTGAGCATGCTCAAAGAGAAGCTCCACAAACACACACATCACGTACCTGTGAGGAGAGGTCTCTCCATTCAGCCTGTCCCTGGTCATGCAGGGTAACACACACCACGTACCTGTGAGGAGAGGTCTCTCCATTCAGCCTGTCCCTGGTCATGCAGGGTAACACACACCACGTACCTGTGAGGAGAGGTCTCTCCATTCAGCCTGTCCCTGGTCGTGCAGGGTAACACTCTTCACTCCTCCCAGGATGACGTTCTTAGCGATCTCCACGCCCAGCCCTCTCAGCCCTGAGACCAGGACGTTGGAGCTCTGCATGCGTTTCATAGCATCATGGCCCAACACGTAGCTACGAAGGAGAGCATACAGGCTTTATAACACTACATAACACCTTTATAACACTACGTCAGCCCTCTCAGCCCTGAGACCAGGACGTTGGAGCTCTGCATGCGTTTCATAGCATCATGGCCCAACACGTAGCTACGAAGGAGAGCATACAGGCTTTATAACACTACATAACACCTTTATAACACTACGTCAGCCCTCTCAGCCCTGAGACCAGGACGTTGGAGCTCTGCATGCGTTTCATAGCATCATGGCCCAACACGTAGCTACGGAGGAGAGAATACAGGCTTTATAACACTACATAACACCTTTATAATACTATGTAAGCCCACTCTGGCCTGAGACCAGGACACTAGAGCGCTACGGAGAGAGACCAGAGCTGTGTTCAAATACTCATACTAACCGTACTATTTGTGACGTAAATTGAGTATATACAATGCTTATTGGTCATAGTATGGATATAGTTAGAATGCCAAATGTTCCCGGATGTCATACTAAATCCGCCAAAATACAAAGTATACAAGCAGTGGACACCATGTCCGTGCTTTTTGGGCCCATAATGCAATTCTTCAGAAAATGGGTGTGGCTTCACATCGTTTCCAGATTTGAAGAAAATGGCGGAAAATATGCAGCCGAAGTCCAACGAAAGCCGATTCAAATTCATTGCTTTAAATTATGACAAATGTTGACAAATGTTGAACAATGTAATCAAGGAATGACTTTTCAAATAAGTTACTTTACACGTTATGTTCGCTGACAATTTGTTAGCTACACTGTCCTTATGAACCACATAGCATATCATTACAGCAGTATGTACCGGTATGTTAGCTACACTGTCCTTATGAACCACATAGCATATCATTACAGCAGTATGGACCGGTATGTTAGCTAGCTACACTGTCCTTATGAACCACATAGCATATCATTACAGCAGTATGGACCGGTATGTTAGCTAGCTACACTGTCCTTATGAACCACATAGCATATCATTACAGCAGTATGGACCGGTATGTTAGCTAGCTACACTGTCCTTATGAACCACATAGCATATCATTACAGCAGTATGGACCGGTATGTTAGCTACACTGTCCTTATGAACCACATAGCATATCATTACAGCAGTATGTACCGGTATGTTAGCTAGCTACACTGTCCTTATGAACCACATAGCATATCATTACAGCAGTATGGACCGGTATGTTAGCTACACTGTCCTTATGAACCTCATAGCATATCATTACAGCAGTATGGACCGGTATGTTAGCTACACTGTCCTTATGAACCACATAGCATATCATTACAGCAGTATGGACCGGTATGTTAGCTACACTGTCCTTATGAACCACATAGCATATCATTACAGCAGTATGGACCGGTATGTTAGCTACACTGTCCTTATGAACCTCATAGCATATCATTACAGCAGTATGGACCGGTATGTTAGCTACACTGTCCTTATGAACCACATAGCATATCATTACAGCAGTATGTACCGGTATGTTAGCTACACTGTCCTTATGAACCACATAGCATATCATTACAGCAGTATGGACCGGTATGTTAGCTACACTGTCCTTATGAACCTCATAGCATATCATTACAGCAGTATGGACCGGTATGTTAGCTACACTGTCCTTATGAACCACATAGCATATCATTACAGCAGTATGGACCGGTATGTTAGCTAGCTACACTGTCCTTATGAACCACATAGCATATCATTACAGCAGTATGGACCGGTATGTTAGCTACACTGTCCTTATGAACCACATAGCATATCATTACAGCAGTATGGACCGGTATGTTAGCTACACTGTCCTTATGAACCACATAGCATATCATTACAGCAGTATGGACCGGTATGTTAGCTAGCTACACTGTCCTTATGAACCACATAGCATATCATTACAGCAGTATGGACCGGTATGTTAGCTACACTGTCCTTATGAACCACATAGCATATCATTACAGCAGTATGGACCGGTATGTTAGCTAGCTACACTGTCCTTATGAACCACATAGCATATCATTACAGCAGTATGGACCGGTATGTTAGCTACACTGTCCTTATGAACCACATAGCATATCATTACAGCAGTATGGACCGGTATGCTAGCTACACTGTCCTTATGAACCACATAGCATATCATTACAGCAGTATGGACCGGTATGTTAGCTAGCTACACTGTCCTTATGAACCACATAGCATTTCATTACAGCAGTATGGACCGGTATGTTAGCTACACTGTCCTTATGAACCACATAGCATATCATTACAGCAGTATGGACCGGTATGTTAGCTACACTGTCCTTATGAACCACATAGCATATCATTACAGCAGTATGGACCGGTATGTTAGCTACACTGTCCTTATGAACCACATAGCATATCATTACAGCAGTATGGACCGGTATGTTAGCTACACTGTCCTTATGAACCACATAGCATATCATTACAGCAGTATGGACCGGTATGTTAGCTAGCTACACTGTCCTTATGAACCACATAGCATATCATTACAGCAGTATGGACCGGTATGTTAGCTAGCTACACTGTCCTTATGAACCACATAGCATATCATTACAGCAGTATGTACCGGTATGTTAGCTAGCTACCTAACGTTAGTTGGCTACTAATACATCAAACTGCCTGTATATTAACTATCTGCTATCTAACTAACTACCCAACGTTCATTGACTGGATTATTCCCGTCATTCTTAGCTAAGTGGTAGAGTCGTTGTGCCTTCTCAATGGACATTCAGGTGCTTTCGTAAATTCTCTCTGTCTATCTACTCTGATTTCAGAGTACACTCGTCTGAGTAGTACCAGAGAGCAGAATAACTGATGAATTTACCAACGCTCAACGCCCGTTGAATATGGCCAGTGTCAGTAAATATCGGCAAAAAAATGCGTAGTGAAATTGCCTCCGGCAGCAGTTTGTCACCAACGCTCTGGGTGACATTCATAGGTTATAGATCTGGTACTCTGGGTGACATTCATAGGTTATAGATCTGGTACTCTGGGTGACATTCATAGGTTATAGATGTGGTACTCTGGGTGACATTCATAGGTTATAGATCTGGTACTCTGGGTGACATTCATAGGTTATAGATCTGGTACTCTGGGTGACATTCATAGGTTATAGATCTGGTACTCTGGGTGACATTCATAGGTTATAGATCTGGTACTCTGGGTGACATTCATAGGTTATAGATCTGGTACTCTGGGTGACATTCATAGGTTATAGATCTGGTACTCTGGGTGACATTCATAGGTTATAGATCTGGTACTCTGGGTGACATTCATAGGTTATAGATCTGGTACTCTGGGTGACATTCATAGGTTATAGATCTGGTACTCTGGGTGACATTCATAGGTTATAGATCTGGTACTCTGGGTGACATTCATAGGTTATAGATATGGTACTCTGGGTGACATTCATAGGTTATAGATGTGGTACTCTGGGTGACATTCATAGGTTATAGATCTGGTACTCTGGGTGACATTCATAGGTTATAGATCTGGTACTCTGGGTGACATTCATAGGTTATAGATCTGGTACTCTGGGTGACATTCATAGGTTATAGATCTGGTACTCTGGGTGACATTCATAGGTTATAGATCTGGTACTCTGGGTGACATTCATAGGTTATAGATCTGGTACTCTGGGTGACATTCATAGGCTATAGATCTGGTACTCTGGGTGACATTCATAGGTTATAGATCTGGTACTCTGGGTGACATTCATAGGTTATAGATCTGGTACTCTGGGTGACATTCATAGGTTATAGATCTGGTACTCTGGGTGACATTCATAGGTTATAGATCTGGTACTCTGGGTGACATTCATAGGTTATAGATCTGGTACTCTGGGTGACATTCATAGGTTATAGATCTGGTACTCTGGGTGACATTCATAGGTTATAGATCTGGTACTCTGGGTGACATTCATAGGTTATAGATCTGGTACTCTGGGTGACATTCATAGGTTATAGATCTGGTACTCTGGGTGACATTCATAGGTTATAGATCTGGTACTCTGGGTGACATTCATAGGTTATAGATCTGGTACTCTGGGTGACATTCATAGGTTATAGATCTGGTACTCTGGGTGACATTCATAGGTTATAGATATGGTACTCTGGGTGACATTCATAGGTTATAGATATGGTACTCTGGGTGACATTCATAGGTTATAGATATGGTACTTACAGCTGTCTGGAGTACAGGCCTTCGTCGATCTCAGCATCATTGCCATTCTTAGCCATGCCCTGCAGAACAGACGTGAAAACCAGTCAAACGAACCCAGCAGTGTGTGAGACAGTTCAGTTCTGACAGTTAGAGGAGGTGCAGTGTGTGTGTGTATGTGTGTGTGTGTGTATGTTGGTGGGTGTGTGTACGTTGGTGGGTGTGTGTACGTTGGTGGGTGTGTGAGACAGTTCAGTTCTGACAGAGTTAGAGGAGGTGCAGTGTGTGTGTGTGTGTGTGCGTGTGTGTTAGTGTGTGTGTGTGTGTGTGTGTACGTACGTTGGTGGGTGTGTGAGACAGTTCAGTTCTGACAGAGTTAGAGGAGGAGCAGTGGGATCCCGTCTTCGTCTCTGAGTCTGACACGCGACGCTTCTTGGACAGCGGCGAGCTGGACATCTGAAAACACACACAATTATTAGTTTGACAACCTAACACAGCGACATACACACACTTAGACAACATACCCAGTACCGGCCCCCTGTCTGGAAGAACAACCCCACTGTCTCTACGTTATATCGGCATCAAACATGTCACCCTCCCTAGGGGAAAAGGGTGACCTCGACAATTTATTGTTAAAAACGAGAAGCTGCCTGTATCTTTAATTTAAAGACCCTTGCTCCCTTCGCCTATCCATTAGCCTATCTAGCCACATTGTATCTATGACTGTATGCTATCCATTAGCCTATGTAGCCACATTGTATCCATGACCGTATGCTATCTATTAGCCCATGTAGCCACATTGTATATATGACTGTATGCTATCTATTAGCCTATGTAGCCACATTGTATCTATGACTGTATGCTATCCATTAGCCTATGTAGCCACATTGTATCTATGACCATATGCTATCCATTAGCCTATGTAGCCACATTGTATATATGACTGTATGCTATCCACTAGCCACATTGTATCTATGACTGTATGCTATCCATTAGCCTATGTAGCCACATTGTATCTATGACTGTATGCTATCCATTAGCCTATGTAGCCACATTGTATCTATGACCATATGCTATCCATTAGCCTATGTAGCCACATTGTATATATGACTGTATGCTATCCACTAGCCTATGTAGCCACATTGTATATATGACTGTATGCTATCCACTAGCCACATTGTATCTATGACTGTATGCTATCCATTAGCCTATGTAGCCACATTGTATCTATGACCATATGCGATCCATTAGCCTATGTAGCCACATTGTATATATGACTGTATGCTATCCACATTGTATATATGACTGTATGCTATCCACTAGCCACATTGTATATATGACTGTATGCTATCCACTAGCCACATTGTATATATGACTGTATGCTATCCACTAGCCACATTGTATATATGACTGTATGCTATCCACATTGTATATATGACTGTATGCTATCCACATTGTATATATGACTATGCTATCCACTAGCCTATGTAGCCACATTGTATATATGACTGTATGCTATCCACTAGCCACATTGTATATATGACTGTATGCTAGCCACATTGTATATATGACTGTATGCTATCCACATTGTATATATGACTGTATGCTATCCACTAGCCTATGTAGCCACATTGTATATATGACTGTATGCTATCCACATTGTATATATGACTGTATGCTATCCACTAGCCTATGTAGCCACATTGTATATATGACTGTATGCTATCCATCCTGGTTTTATATGTTCTATTTATATATCAGTAAATCAACCAATGATATCAAGCCACAGCCGGCCATGACTACAGACACATGTGTGTCCTTTCAAACTCTAGAAACTAGTAACCCACAGTGTTTCTCATTATACCCTGAGGAAGGCTGTTGAAATATTGGTTATTCAATTAATACATCTGAGCTCCTAGAGTGTGAGGCTCTCCTTTCTGTCTGACAACACACACACACACACACACACACACAGATAAAACAACTGACAGTAGTCCTAACAGAAATCTGTAGACTAACAAACTGCAGTACTGGACAGCCATGACACAACCTACGGAAGACTTTAAAATCAAAACATGAAATTTCATGACTATGATAGTGTGTAAATGATGATTTAGTTGGTAAGTCGTCTCAGTGCAATGAGACTGCCTGGCCAACAACTGACTAAATCCTTGCCGTCTGACCTGCCAATGTCAATTGGATTAAATGAGGACTGCAGGGGAAAGATATTTTCCTTCAAACAGCTGATGTAACAGTTGTATGTATTGACAAGACAGTCATGACTTACAGAACAAGGTCTGAAGCATGTATAGAGGGACTCTTATCCAATCTACAGTCAGGCTAGACAGAGAACAACAAACCTTCCTCCATCCCTCCCTTCCACTAACCATCATTCAATTCTACTCACCCCAGCGAAGATAGAAAAATATTTATCTAAATTAACGAACTGCTGCACTGGCCGCTAGAGAAACATGTGGTAGAACACGGACCAGGCCTGAGAACAGATATGAAAACAGGTATTATCAAATATCGTAGAACAAGGACCAGGGCGGTCCCTGGGAACTAGAGCCTTGCACGGGGCATTCATTTTAAGCCATACCCATGCCTGCGACGTTCAGGCCCTACCACGAATTGTTTTTGTCAACCCACTTGGGCTGCTCAGTGAAGAGACATGAGATCCGTTAGCAGGTAGCTACTTTTCATCACTCTGAACTGCTCAGTGAAGAGACATGAGATCCGTTAGCTACTTTTCATCACTCTGAACTGCTCAGTGAAGAGACATGAGATCCGTTAGCAGGTAGCTACTTTTCATCACTCTGAACTGCTCAGTGAAGAGACATGAGATCCGTTAGCAGGAAGCTACTTTTCATCACTCTGAACTGCTCAGTGAAGAGACATGAGATCCGTTAGCAGGAAGCTACTTTTCATCACTCTGAACTGCTCAGTGAAGAGACATGAGATCCGTTAGCTACTTTTCATCACTCTGAACTGCTCAGTGAAGAGACATGAGATCCGTTAGCAGGAAGCTACTTTTCATCACTCTGAACTGCTCAGTGAAGAGACATGAGATCCGTTAGCAGGAAGCTACTTTTCATCACTCTGAACTGCTCAGTGAAGAGACATGAGATCCGTTAGCTACTTTTCATCACTCTGAACTGCTCAGTAAAGAGACATGAGATCCGTTAGCAGGAAGCTACTTTTCATCACTCTGAACTGCTCAGTGAAGAGACATGAGATCCGTTAGCAGGTAGCTACTTTTCATCACTCTGAACTGCTCAGTGAAGAGACATGAGATCCGTTAGCAGGAAGCTACTTTTCATCACTCTGAACTGCTCAGTGAAGAGACATGAGATCCGTTAGCTACTTTTCATCACTCTGAACTGCTCAGTAAAGAGACATGAGATCCGTTAGCAGGAAGCTACTTTTCATCACTCTGAACTGCTCAGTGAAGAGACATGAGATCCGTTAGCAGGTAGCTACTTCTCATCGCTCTGAACTGCTCAGTGAAGAGACATGAGATCCGTTAGCAGGTAGCTACTTCTCATCGCTCTGAACTGCTCAGTGAAGAGACATGAGATCCGTTAGCAGGTAGCTACTTTTCATCACTCTGAACTGCTCAGTGAAGAGACATGAGATCCGTTAGCAGGAAGCTACTTTTCATCACTCTGAACTGCTCAGTGAAGAGACATGAGATCCGTTAGCAGGTAGCTACTTTTCATCACTCTGAACTGCTCAGTGAAGAGACATGAGATCCGTTAGCAGGAAGCTACTTTTCATCACTCTGAACTGCTCAGTGAAGAGACATGAGATCCGTTAGCTACTTTTCATCACTCTGAACTGCTCAGTGAAGAGACATGAGATCCGTTAGCAGGTAGCTACTTTTCATCACTCTGAACTGCTCAGTGAAGAGACATGAGATCTGTTAGCAGGTAGCTACTTTTCATCACTCTGAACTGCTCAGTGAAGAGACATGAGATCCGTTAGCAGGTAGCTACTTTTCATCACTCTGAACTGCTCAGTGAAGAGACATGAGATCCGTTAGCAGGAAGCTACTTTTCATCACTCTGAACTGCTCAGTGAAGAGACATGAGATCCGTTAGCAGGTAGCTACTTTTCATCACTCTGAACTGCTCAGTGAAGAGACATGAGATCCGTTAGCAGGTAGCTACTTTTCATCGCTCTAAACTCTGTGAAATAATCTCTCATCTTAATATTTGACAAGGTTATAGCATTTCTACCACCATGTTATTAACCTGATCAGATATGACTAGACTGTGCAGCAGAGCACGAGCAAATGGCTCAGGTTAAAAATGTTAGTGATCAATTTAGTGACAGCCGAGCCCTGCCCGTACCCTCGTTATTGATGGAAAAACAGGCCCTACTCGGATTAATAATGTCGGGGCCGGGTAGCAGAGCTATACTGGTAACATATGAATAGAGGTATTAAATGTTCCTTTCAGACAGAGACAAGCACAGAGAGAGAGAGAGACCACATGAAATATGCATGTTTACATACTGGTATTATGTATTATACTATAAGGAAGTCTCACCCCATCTCTACTGGTATTATATATTATACTATAAGGAAGTCCCACCCCATCTCTACTGGTATTATACTATAAGGAAGGCCCACCCCATCTCTACTGGTATTATACTATAAGGAAGGCCCAACCCATCTCTACTGGTATTATACTATAAGGAAGGCCCAACCCATCTCTATCTCACACAACTGGTATTGTTAATTATATGCAACCCCCCCCCCCCCCCCCCCCCATCTCTGCCTCAACACTAAAACCGCTGATTCAGTAAAACGTTACTGCAGTGAACTGTAGGGGTGCAACACTTAACAAAGCCTCGTGGTGGGGGGGCTGTCGCCAAGGCAGCATACAACAACAGTATCTGATAGAGACAAAGCCATTTAACTCGAGCACGTCAGGTTATTGAGGACAGTCATCACACGACAAAAATAAACATAATAAGGAAAATAGTCTGTTTACAAAGCAAATCACAGTCAGTTATAAAAATAAAAAAAAAGTCGCAACAGAATTAAAATGTCATAACTAAACATCATTAGAAAACGGGTTGAGATAGCACACAAAAGCTATAGGTCTTTAACGTTGGACGAATCTACCGGTAAATCGCGTGTAAGTAAATAACTATCAACACTCACACCAAGAAATGATAGCGGTCTTTCCGGGACAGCGTGGGAGCAGACCGTAACTTCTAGATTCATGACAACCAGCCAACAAGAGAGGCGGAAATGCAGCATCCACTGCAGCTGCCTGTCGACCTAGCATTATAACTAGCTAGCGCATAGCGACAATACATTTATACGCGACAAACTGAGGCAAGAGAGCGCGTCAAGTGTCATATGTGGGTACAAAATAACTAATATCAAGGTTAAAAACGAAAACGTGCCCATCAAATCTAAATACTACAATGATACAGCAAAGCCCAAAACAGAAACAAAAAGCAATATCATAACATCTGTTTTGTTGGCTATAACACTCCACGTTATTTCGAGTGAATGACCAAACAAATATTCACTGGATGACACAGTCAGCACTGGGCCACCGAACCCGTCTAGCGAACTAGATAACACGCTAACTTAGTCTGTCGTTTTGGTGAACAACAAAGGACATCAAACGTCCGGCAACAGCACCAAGAGGCCAAAGCTATTATTAGTAGGCCGTGTGCCGCTGGCTAGCTAATCACATAAGTCATTTGTCAAGTGGATCACTGCTGAACACGATCGGAACACGAATAACAAACGAACAATCACCAGACTGCCTCCCTTCCTGCGGTCGGTCCGTGAAGGGAGAACAGCGTTTCGCTGGACTAGGGCCTACCGTTTAGAACTCAGAGAGCGGAACCGAAGGTATGGTTGTGGTGCTACCGTTAGCTAAAACATAGCCGCTGAATGGTAGCTGTAGCCTAGCTAGCAAACATCAAAAACCCCCGAGTGCAATATCTAGGCTATGACTAAGCGCCTACAATGAAAATACATCGAGCTGAAATAACCGTATGTACATAACTTGAGTAGCTACTGTACTAGTGCCCATTGATTTGCCTGGCTTACCAATAATCCTTCTCTGTCCCTTCTCTGTGCAAACCGCTCCTCTCGCGTGTGTAAACGTCAATAACGATGATTGTTCTGCTGACAAAAATAAAATAGGGTGAAAAGGTTTCGGACTATAATGTCGAGTCACTATGTCGTTTAGCTGGTCGAGTCCTGTGTATTCGCGTTCCTGGATTTGCGAGCACAAGACGGGAACAAAACCAAAATGGCAGAGGTAGATACTCTTTCCTCTAATATCTCTGGCGGAAGGGGTGGCCTCAGCCAGAGAGGAAGACGCGAAGCGAGAGGATCCACTTCCATCAAACTCTGTCCACGCGGGTAAACAGCGATAAGCAGACCACCCGCATTGAACGCTTCGGACGAATCCCACTGTTAGGGCCGAAACCATCTAGTCATTATATACCGTATCTCTGCCTCCACAAGCTCTCAATTCAATGGGCTTTACTGGCATGGGAAACATATGTTTGTTTACATTGTCAAAGTGAAAAGGATAAAAATGTGAAATAAACAAATCAAAATGAAAAGTAAACATTAAAAAAAAAGTTTGAGGAATAGAGACATTTCTAATTATATGTGCGCTCTCCAAATCCGCCCACCATTGGCTAGAAATCTGTCAATGTTACCAGGGATCATTGGCTAGGGCAGACAGAAATCTGTCCGTGTTACCAGGGATCCTTGGGATGTTTCCTTCGGTAATGGGTTTACGGTAGTTTAAGGCATGCATGACAGAAAGAGTATATGGTTACCATAAATACTGACTAAACATCTCAAAGAGATATATTTTTTTTTATCTCAGCAAAAAAAGATGTCCTCTCACTGTCAACTGCATTTATTTTCAGCAAACTTAACATGTGTAAATATTTGTATGAATACAACAAGATTCAACAACAGACAAACTGAACAAGTTGGGGGGGGGGGGGTAAAGTAACAGCCAGTATCTGGTGTGGCCACCAGCTGCATTATGCACTGCAGTGCATCTCCTTATGGACTGCACCAGATTTGCCAGTTCTTGCTGTGAGATGTTACCCCACTCTTCCACCAAGGCACCTGCAAGTTCCCGGACATTTTTGGGGTGGGGGGGTGGGTGGCCCTAGCCCTTACCCTCCGATCAAACAGGTCCCAGACGTGCTCAATGGGATTGAGATCCGGGCTCTTTGCTGTCCATGGCAGAACACTGACATTCCTGTCTTGCAGGAAATCAGGCACAGAATGAGCAGAATGGCTGGTGGCATTGTCATGCTGGAGGGTCATGTCAGAGTGAGCCTGCAGGAAGGGTACCACATGAGGGAGGTGGATGTCTTCCCTGTAACGCACAGCGTTGAGATTGAGCTTGTCATTGCAGGCAGTCCGATGATGCTGTCACACACACCACCCCAGACCATGACTTACCCTCCACTTCGATCCCGCTCCAGAGTACAGGCCTCGTGTAACGCTCATTCCTTCCACGATAAACGCGAATCCGACCATCACCCCTGGTGAGACAAAACCGCGACTCGTCAGTGAAGAGCACTTTTTGCCAGTCCTGTCTGGTCCAGCGACGGTGGTTTTGTGCCCATAGGCAATGTTGTTGCCGGTGATGTCTGGGGAGGACCTGCCTTACAACAGGCCTACAAGCCCTCAGTCCAGCCTCTCTCAGCCTATTGTGGACATTCTGAGCACTGATGGAGGGATTGTACGTTCCTGGTGTAACTCGGGCAGTTGTTGTTGCCATCCTGTACCTGTCCGGCAGGTGTGATGTTTGGATGTACCGATCCTGTGCAGGTGTTACACGTGGTCTGCCACTGTGAGGACGATCAGTGTGTCCGTCCGGTCTCGCCGTAGCGCTGACTTAGGCGTCTCACAGTACGGATATTGCAATTTATTGCCCTGGCCACATCTGCAGTCCTCATGCCTCCTTGCAGCATGCCTAAGGCACGTTCACGCAGAAGGGCAAGGACTCTGGGCATCTTTCTTTCTGTTTTTCAGAGTCAGTAGAAAGGCCTCTTTAGTGTCCCTAGTTTTCATAACTGTGACCTTAATTGCCTACCGTCTGTAAGCTGTTAGTGTCTTAACGACCGTTCCACAGGTGTATGTTCATTAATTGTATATGGTTCATTAAACAAGCATGGGAAACAGTGTTTAAAACCCTTTACAATGAAGATCTGTGAAGTTATTTGGATTTTTACGAATTATCTTCGAAAGACAGGCTCCTGAAAAAGGGACGTTTCTTTTTTTGCTGAGATATTTAACCTTTATTTAACTAGGCAAGTCAGTTAAGAACAAATTCTTATTTACAATGACAGCCTACCGGGGAACAGTGGGTTAACTGCCTTGTTCAGGGGAACAGTGCGTTAACTGCCTTGTTCAGGGGAACAGTGGGTTAACTGCCTTGTTCAGGGTCAGAACGACATATTATTACCTTGTCAGCCCGGGGACTCAAATCCAGCATCCTTTCGGTTACTGACCCAACGATCTAACCACTAGGCTACCTGCTGGTTACTGGCCCAACACTCTAACCACTAGGCTACCTGCTGGTTACTGGCCCAAGGCTCTAACCACTAGGCTACCTGCTAGTTACTGGCCCAACGCTCTAACCACTAGGCTACCTGCTGGTTACTGGCACAACGCTCTAACCACTAGGCTACCTGCTGGTTACTGGCCCAAGGCTCTAACCACTAGGCTACCTGCTAGTTACTGGCCCAACGCTCTAACCACTAGGCTACCTGCTGGTTACTGGCCCAACGCTCTAACCACTAGGCTACCTGCTGGTTACTGGCCCAACGCTCTAACCACTAGGCTACCTGCTGGTTACTGGCCCAACGCTCTAACCACTAGGCTACCTGCTGGTTACTGGCCCAACGCTCTAACCACTAGGCTACCTGCTGGTTACTGGCACAACGCTCTAACCACTAGGCTACCTGCTGGTTACTGGTCCAACTCTCTAACCACTAGGCTACCTGCTGGTTACTGGCCCAACGCTCTAACCACTAGGCTACCTGCTGGTTACTGGCCCAACGCTCTAACCACTAGGCTACCTGCTGGTTACTGGCCCAACGCTCTAACCACTAGGCTACCTGCTGGTTACTGGCCCAACGCTCTAACCACTAGGCTACCTGCTGGTTACTGGTCCAACGCTCTAACCACTAGGCTTCCTGCTGGTTACTGGCCCAAGGCTCTAACCACTAGGCTACCTGCTGGTTACTGGCCCAACGCTCTAACCACTAGGCTACCTGCTGGTTACTGGCCCAACGCTCTAACCACTAGGCTACCTGCTGGTTACTGGCCCAACGCTCTAACCACTAGGCTTCCTGCTGGTTACTGGCCCAACGCTCTAACCACTAGGCTTCCTGCTGGTTACTGGCCCAACGCTCTAACCACTAGGCTACCTGCTGGTTACTGGCCCAAGGCTCTAACCACTAGGCTACCTACTGGTTACTGGCCCAACGCTCTAACCACTAGGCTACCTGTCGCCCAAATTGCTTCCATTTTGGGAGATAGCAAAATAGAACGTCTACTATGGGATCAATATCATGCCAAATGTATTGTGAACACACAGCATTGCATTTTGTATTCGTGTATCATGATCTGTACCAATCCACAAATGTAAATCACTTTCCACAAACACCTTTTGATTTGTAAATCGATATATTGCATTTAGATTAGATTTTTTAATAACTGCAGATATGCAGGTCATTTCCAAGGGCCTTAAGTAAAATGACGGCCATAAAGATTTTCAAATAGGACAGATATGCGCAAACATGACAGCTTTGGCAAACCTGCAACCCCATATTTGGAAGCGCTTAGGTCACCTGACTTCCGGCAGGGATTTACCAATATTTGGTCTTGCAGATGGGAGCTAGCATTGCCCTGCTCTGTCTATGTTGTTATATTCCTATGTGGCTCTGGGTTGGTAGCCTTTGAGACTGGGATGTAAAAATACTTGAAAGCCATTTGTTTTTAAATTTTGTTTGGTTTTGTATTGAACTGTACATACAGTGCATTCGACAAGTATTCAGACTCCTTCCCCTTTGTTACGTTACAGCCTTATTCTAAAAAATTGATTGAGGAACATTTTTTAATCTACATACCTCATAATGACAAAGCAAAAGCAGTAAAAAAATGTTTTTATAATAAAACAGAAATACCTTATTTACATAAGTATTTAAATCCTTTGCCATGAGCCTCATTTTTTTTTTTTTTTTTTTTTTTTACTTAACTAGGCAAGTCAGTTAAGAACAAATTCTTATTTACAATGACGGCCTAGGAACAGTGGGTTAACTGCCTTGTTCAGGGGAACAGTGGGTTAACTGCCTTGTTCAGGGGAACAGTGGGTTAACTGCCTTGTTCAGGGGAACAGTGGGTTAACTGCCTTGTTCAGGGGAACAGTGGGTTAACTGCCTTGTTCAGGGGAACAGTGGGTTAACTGCCTTGTTCAGGGGAACAGTGGGTTAACTGCCTTGCTCAGGGGAACAGTGGGTTAACTGCCTTGTTCAGGGGAACAGTGGGTTAACTGCCTTGCTCAGGGGAACAGTGGGTTAACTGCCTTGTTCAGGGGAACAGTGGGTTAACTGCCTTGCTCAGGGGAACAGTGGGTTAACTGCCTTGCTCAGGGGAACAGTGGGTTAACTGCCTTGTTCAGGGGAACAGTGGGTTAACTGCCTTGTTCAGGGGAACAGTGGGTTAACTGCCTTGTTCAGGGGAACAGTGGGTTAACTGCCTTGTTCAGGGGAACAGTGGGTTAACTGCCTTGTTCAGGGGAACAGTGGGTTAACTGCCTTGTTCAGGGGAACAGTGGGTTAACTGCCTTGTTCAGGGGAACAGTGGGTTAACTGCCTTGTTCAGGGGAACAGTGGGTTAACTGCCTTGTTCAGGGGAACAGTGGGTTAACTGCCTTGTTCAGGGGAACAGTGGGTTAACTGCCTTGTTCAGGGGAACAGTGGGTTAACTGCCTTGTTCAGGGGAACAGTGGGTTAACTGCCTTGTTCAGGGGAACAGTGGGTTAACTGCCTTGTTCAGGGGAACAGTGGGTTAACTGCCTTGTTCAGGGGAACAGTGGGTTAACTGCCTTGTTCAGGGGAACAGTGGGTTAACTGCCTTGTTCAGGGGAACAGTGGGTTAACTGCCTTGTTCAGGGGAACAGTGGGTTAACTGCCTTGTTCAGGGGAACAGTGGGTTAACTGCCGTGTTCAGGGGAACAGTGGGTTAACTGCCTTGTTCAGGGGAACAGTGGGTTAACTGCCTTGTTCAGGGGAACAGTGGGTTAACTGCCTTGTTCAGGGGAACAGTGGGTTAACTGCCGTGTTCAGGGGAACAGTGGGTTAACTGCCGTGTTCAGGGGAACAGTGGGTTAACTGCCGTGTTCAGGGGAACAGTGGGTTAACTGCCTTGTTCAGGGGAACAGTGGGTTAACTGCCTTGTTCAGGGGAACAGTGGGTTAACTGCCTTGTTCAGGGGAACAGTGGGTTAACTGCCTTGTTCAGGGGAACAGTGGGTTAACTGCCTTGTTCAGGGGAACAGTGGGTTAACTGCCTTGTTCAGGGGAACAGTGGGTTAACTGCCTTGTTCAGGGGAACAGTGGGTTAACTGCCTTGTTCAGGGGAACAGTGGGTTAACTGCCTTGTTCAGGGAAACAGTGGGTTAACTGCCTTGTTCAGGGGAACAGTGGGTTAACTGCCTTGTTCAGGGGAACAGTGGGTTAACTGCCTTGTTCAGGGGAACAGTGGGTTAACTGCCTTGTTCAGGGGAACAGTGGGTTAACTGCCTTGTTCAGGGGAACAGTGGGTTAACTGCCTTGTTCAGGGGAACAGTGGGTTAACTGCCTTGTTCAGGGGAACAGTGGGTTAACTGCCTTGTTCAGGGGAACAGTGGGTTAACTGCCTTGTTCAGGGGAACAGTGGGTTAACTGCCTTGTTCAGGGGAACAGTGGGTTAACTGCCTTGTTCAGGGACAGAACAACATGTTTTTACCTCGTCAGCTCGGGGATTCGATCTAGCAACCTTTCGGTTACTGACCCAACACTCTAACCAATAGGCTACCTGCCGACCCTCAGGTACATTCTGTTTCCGTTAATCATCCTTGAGATTAATGGGGAAGGGTAGCAAAACATTTCTGCAGCATTGAAGGTCCCCAAGAACACAGTGGCCTCCATCATTCTTAAAATGGAAGAAGTTTGGAACCACCAAGACTCTACCAAGAGCTGGCAGACCGGCCAAACTAAGCAATTGGGGAAAAGGTCCTTTGTCTGGGAGGTGACCAAGAACCCAACGGTCACTGACAGAGCTCCAGAGTTCCTCTGTGGAGATGGGAGAAACTTCCAGAAGGACAACCATCTCTGCAGCACTCCACCAATCAGGCCTTTATGGTAGTGGCCAGACGGAAACCATTCCTCAGTAAAAGGCACATGACAGCCCGCTTGGAGTTTGCCAAAAGGCATCTAAAGACTCTGACCATGAGAAACAAGATTCTCTGGTCTGATGAAACCAAGATTAAACTATTTGGCCTGAATGACAAGCGTCACATCTGGAGGAAACCTGGTACCATCCCTACGGTGAAGCATAGTGGTTGCAGCATCATGCTGCTGGGATGTTTTTCAGCGACAGGGACTGGGAAACTAGTCAGGATCAGGAGAAAGATGAACAGAGCAAAGTACAGAGAGATCCTTGATGAAAACCTGCTCCAGAGCGCTCAGGACCTCAGATTGGGACGAAACTTCACCTTCCAACAGGACAACGACCCTAAGCACGTAGTCAAGAGAACGCAGGAGTGGCTTCAGGACAAGTCTCTGAATGTCCAGCCAGAGCCCGGACTTGAACCCGATCGAACATCTCTGGAGAGACCTGAAAATAGCTGTGCAGCAACGCTCCCCATCCAACCTGACAGAGCTTGAGAGGATCTGCAGAGAATGGGAGAAACTCCCCAAATACAGGTGTGCCAAGCTTGTAGCGTCATACCTAAGAATATTCAAGGCTGTAATCGCTACCAAAAGTGCTTCAACAAAGTAGAGTAAGGGGTCTGAATACTTCTGTAAATATGATCGGTTTTAAAATGTCTAAAAACTTGTTTCTGCGTTGTCGTTATGGGGTATTGTGATGTCATGGGGTATTGTGTGTAGATTGAGGGGAAAAAACCCTATTTAATACATTTTAGAATAAGGATGTAACGTAACAAAATGTGGAAAAAGTCGAGGGGTCTCAATACTTTCCAAATGCACTGTATAAAAAAAAATATGGCACACCTGTCTGAGTGGACTAATCCATTGGAGGCCTGTCTCAGTGGACTATTCCATTGGAGGCCTGTCTCAGTGGACTAATCCATTGGAGGCCTGTCTCAGTGGACTAATCCATTGTAGAGGCCTGTCTCAGTGGACTAATCCATTGTAGAGGCCTGTCTCAGTGGACTAATCCATTGTAGAGGCCTGTCTCAGTGGATTAATCCATTGGAGGCCTGTCTCAGTGGACTAATCCATTGTAGAGGCCTGTCTCAGCGGACTAATCCATTGTAGAGGCCTGTCTCAGCGGACTAATCCATTGTAGAGGCCTGTCTCAGCGGACTAATCCATTGGAGGCCTGTCTCAGTGGACTAATCCATTGGAGGCCTGTCAGAGTGGACTAATCCATTGTAGAGGCCTGTCAGAGTGGACTAATCCATTGTAGAGGCCTGTCAGAGTGGACTAATCCATTGTAGAGGCCTGTCTCAGTGGACTAATCCATTGTAGAGGCCTGTCTCAGTGGACTAATCCATTGTAGAGGCCTGTCTCAGTGGACTAATCCATTGGAGGCCTGTCAGAGTGGACTAATCCATTGTAGAGGCCTGTCAGAGTGGACTAATCCATTGTAGAGGCCTGTCAGAGTGGACTAATCCATTGTAGAGGCCTGTCAGAGTGGACTAATCCATTGTAGAGGCCTGTCAGAGTGGACTAATCCATTGTAGAGGCCTGTCAGAGTGGACTAATCCATTGTAGAGGCCTGTCAGAGTGGACTAATCCATTGTAGAGGCCTGTCAGAGTGGACTAATCCATTGTAGAGGCCTGTCAGAGTGGACTAATCCATTGTAGAGGCCTGTCAGAGTGGACTAATCCATTGTAGAGGCCTGTCAGAGTGGACTAATCCATTGTAGAGGCCTGTCAGAGTGGACTAATCCATTGTAGAGGCCTGTCAGAGTGGACTAATCCATTGTAGAGGCCTGTCAGAGTGGACTAATCCATTGTGGAGGCCTGTCAGAGTGGACTAATCCATTGTGGAGGCCTGTCAGAGTGGACTAATCCATTGTGGAGGCCTGTCAGAGTGGACTAATCCATTGTGGAGGCCTGTCAGAGTGGACTAATCCATTGTAGAGGCCTGTCAGAGTGGACTAATCCATTGTAGAGGCCTGTCTCAGTGGACTAATCCATTGTGGAGGCCTGTCAGAGTGGACTAATCCATTGTGGAGGCCTGTCAGAGTGGACTAATCCATTGTAGAGGCCTGTCAGAGTGGACTAATCCATTGTAGAGGCCTGTCTCAGTGGACTAATCCATTGTAGAGGCCTGTCTCAGTGGACTAATCCATTGTAGAGGCCTGTCTCAGTGGACTAATCCATTGTAGAGGCCTGTCTCAGTGGACTAATCCATTGTAGAGGCCTGTCTCAGTGGACTAATCCATTGTAGAGGCCTGTCTCAGTGGACTAATCCATTGTAGAGGCCTGTCTCAGTGGACTAATCCATTGTAGAGGCCTGTCTCAGTGGACTAATCCATTGGAGGCCTGTCTCAGTGGACTAATCCATTGGAGGCCTGTCTCAGTGGACTAATCCATTGGAGGCCTGTCTCAGTGGACTAATCCATTGGAGGCCTGTCTCAGTGGACTAATCCATTGGAGGCCTGTCTCAGTGGACTAATCCATTGGAGGCCTGTCTCAGTGGACTAATCCATTGGAGGCCTGTCTCAGTGGACTAATCCATTGGAGGCCTGTCTCAGTGGACTAATCCATTGGAGGCCTGTCTCAGTGGACTAATCCATTGGAGGCCTGTCTCAGTGGACTAATCCATTGGAGGCCTGTCTCAGTGGACTAATCCATTGGAGGCCTGTCTCAGTGGACTATTCCATTGGAGGCCTGTCTCAGTGGACTAATCCATTGTAGAGGCCTGTCTCAGTGGACTAATCCATTGTAGAGGCCTGTCTCAGTGGACTAATCCATTGTAGAGGCCTGTCTCAGTGGACTAATCCATTGTAGAGGCCTGTCTCAGTGGACTAATCCATTGTAGAGGCCTGTCTCAGTGGACTAATCCATTGTAGAGGCCTGTCTCAGTGGACTAATCCATTGTAGAGGCCTGTCTCAGTGGACTAATCCATTGTAGAGGCCTGTCTCAGTGGACTAATCCATTGTAGAGGCCTGTCTCAGTGGACTAATCCATTGTAGAGGCCTGTCTCAGTGGACTAATCCATTGTAGAGGCCTGTCTCAGTGGACTAATCCATTGTAGAGGCCTGTCTCAGTGGACTAATCCATTGTAGAGGCCTGTCTCAGTGGACTAATCCATTGTAGAGGCCTGTCTCAGTGGACTAATCCATTGTAGAGGCCTGTCTCAGTGGACTAATCCATTGTAGAGGCCTGTCTCAGTGGACTAATCCATTGTAGAGGCCTGTCTCAGTGGACTAATCCATTGTAGAGGCCTGTCTCAGTGGACTAATCCATTGTAGAGGCCTGTCTCAGTGGACTAATCCATTGTAGAGGCCTGTCTCAGTGGACTAATCCATTGTAGAGGCCTGTCTCAGTGGACTAATCCATTGTAGAGGCCTGTCTCAGTGGACTAATCCATTGTAGAGGCCTGTCTCAGTGGACTAATCCATTGTAGAGGCCTGTCTCAGTGGACTAATCCATTGTAGAGGCCTGTCTCAGTGGACTAATCCATTGTAGAGGCCTGTCTCAGTGGACTAATCCATTGCGGAGGCCAGTCTCAGTGGACTAATCCATTGCGGAGGCCTGTCAGTATGGACTAATCCATTGCGGAGGCCTGTCAGAGTGGACTAATCCATTGCGGAGGCCTGTCAGAGTGGACTAATCCATTGCGGAGGCCTGTCTGAGTGGACTAATCCATTGTGGAGGCCTGTGAGTGGACTAATCCATTGTGGAGGCCTGTGAGTGGACTAATCCATTGTGGAGGCCTGTGAGTGGACTAATCCATTGTGGAGGCCTGTGAGTGGACTAATCCATTGTAAAGGCCTGTCTCGGTGGACTAATCCATTGTAAAGGCCTGTCTCGGTGGACTAATCCATTGTAGAGGCCTGTCTCGGTGGACTAATCCATTGTAGAGGCCTGTCTCAGTGGACTAATCCATTGTAGAGGCCTGTCTCAGTGGACTAATCCATTGTAGAGGCCTGTCTGAGTGGACTAATCCATTGTAGAGGCCTGTCTGAGTGGACTAATCCATTGTAGAGGCCTGTCTCAGTGGACTAATCCATTGCAGAGGCCTGTCTGAGTGGACTAATCCATTGCGGAGGCCTGTCTCAGTGGACTAATCCATTGCAGAGGTCTGTCTCAGTGGACTAATCCATTGTAGAGGTCTGTCTCAGTGGACTAATCCATTGTAGAGGCCTGTCTCAGTGGACTAATCCATTGCGGAGGCCTGTGAGTGGACTAATCCATTGCGGAGGCCTGTGAGTGGACTAATCCATTGTAAAGGCCTGTCTCGGTGGACTAATCCATTGTAGAGGCCTGTCTCGGTGGACTAATCCATTGTAGAGGCCTGTCTCGGTGGACTAATCCATTGTAGAGGCCTGTCTCGGTGGACTAATCCATTGTAGAGGCCTGTCTCGGTGGACTAATCCATTGTAGAGGCCTGTCTCAGTGGACTAATCCATTGTAGAGGCCTGTCTCAGTGGACTAATCCATTGTAGAGGCCTGTCTCAGTGGACTAATCCATTGTAGAGGCCTGTCTCAGTGGACTAATCCATTGTAGAGGCCTGTCTCAGTGGACTAATCCATTGTAGAGGCCTGTCTCAGTGGACTAATCCATTGGAGGCCTGTCTCAGTGGACTAATCCATTGTAGAGGCCTGTCTCAGTGGACTAATCCATTGTAGAGGCCTGTCTCAGTGGACTAATCCATTGTAGAGGCCTGTCTCAGTGGACTAATCCATTGTAGAGGCCTGTCTCAGTGGACTAATCCATTGTAGAGGCCTGTCTCAGTGGACTAATCCATTGTAGAGGCCTGTCTCAGTGGACTAATCCATTGTAAAGGCCTGTCTCAGTGGACTAATCCACTGTGGAGGCCTGTCTCAGTGGACTAATTCATTGTGGAGGCCTGTCTCAGTGGACTAATCCATTGTGGAGGCCTGTCTCAGTGGACTAATCCATTGTGGAGGCCTGCCTGAGTGGACTAATCCATTGTGGAGGCCTGTCTCAGTGGACTAATCCACTGTGGAGGCCACGGGGATGGCACACCAGTAGTACATTTACCATGTATTACCATAATTTCAAATCTACAAGGTTTGTTTGGTTATAGTAATTTCTATTAATGCATTCAATATATGATTATTCATGTTTTTACAGTTGTCATTGTCAGAGTGGATACGTTGTTTGCAGAGTACACAACCTAGGCTACACTTGTGAGAAAAAACGATTTGGTTTATTTCATTCCATTTACAAGTTGCCATTTCATTCATTGTGTTTTGTTTGGAGCGCTCCTGTCAATGTCGAGTAAGGACACGCACCTGACTACGGATAGAACTAGGCTACCTGGCCTGTCTGTGTGCAAATGTAGGCCTATAAAAATGTGGGGATGTGATACTATTTCTGATTATCTTAACTCACCATCACTGTGGAGCTTCTCAAAATATTTCTCTCTTCGGCCTCAAAAAGCAAGTAAACAAAGTCTGTTTTTACATCCATTGAGAATGACACTAGTTCGTCAACGTAGCCCATTTGAAAACACGTTCCAGCTCTCTCCCTTTCAATAACAACTCAGCATGGAAGGGTGGTCGGGGAATATCATGCTCTGATGTTATAAATGTTATAAGACAACTACCAGACACCTTCTTATAGACTACAGCTGTGTCTGTCTGGAGCTCACTGGGGCCCATAATATTTTATATAATGTTGTAAGTTTGCTAGTGCTTCAGACCAGACCCAAGGTAATAGTTGATACAATATTTCAAGTTCCTTGCAGACAGGCCATGTATAGCCAATGTGATTTATAGGATTTTTATTTTAAAATCGGGATATTTCCTACCTGCAGTCTGCAATGTTTTTATTTGTTGGCTTTATGTAGGCTATTTTTTTATTTTACATATTGGCAATAGAAGTTACTGTTAGATTTGTATCGTTTTAATTTAGATATAATTTTGATGAACCACATGACATTGCAATATGAAGATCATTATAAATTAAAGGTTAACTGTGCATATGAATATCATAACTGGCACGCAGGGTCAGTAGAAATGGTCGGATAACTTGGCACTCCAAATAGAAAGGTTGCTTGACCGCTGGTGTAGCCCGTTACTGGTAACTTCAGGAGCATTAAAGGGCAGAATCTGTGGGGGGCCGGGGGGACAGGTTGGTTTTCCTCTGGTTATATTTGATCTCTGGCTCTCTCTTTAGTCATTTGTGTCTTCATTTTTAAAAATCGCAGGGCTTAAAGCACCAGACAAGCTCAGTAGCCTACATATAGTTGATTTTATTCAAACATAGGGTGTGTGTCTATATGGAAAAATACATGTTTAAAAAGAACAGAAGACTCTCAGCCCTTGTCCTAGCACTGCACATACTACAAGATGTACATCCAACAGGGGTCTGGAGAACGGAACAGCCGACCGGGTCTGGAGAACGGAACAGCCGACCGGGTCTGGAGAACGGAACAGCCGACCGGGTCTGGAGAACGGAACAGCCGACCGGGTCTGGAGAACGGAACAGCCGACCGGGTCTGGAGAACGGAACAGCCGACCGGGTCTGGAGAACGGAACAGCCGACCGGGTCTGGAGAACGGAACAGCCGACCGGGTCTGGAGAACGGAACAGCCGACCGGGTCTGGAGAACGGAACAGCCACTAGTGCATCCTTGACCCGCTCAAACTACGCCAGTACCAACATACTGATCCTAGCCCAAGTTCTTACGATTTCACCCTGTCTGGGACAGAAAAATAAGGTGGCAAATTGGTGTAGTGTTTTCCCAGCATAAGAGCAAGTCAAGTTTAATATCTATATACACACAGTCTAATTGAGGCTACCAGATTGCCCTTTTTATTATTTTGTCTACAACATATTTTGATAATGTAATAATTAAATTTGAACAAATTCCAAATGCAAGCTTTAAGTAAATGATCAATTTCAAGCAATTTCATACCAGTAGGCCTATGTTGGTAATTGTTACTTGATGCCCTATCGCTGGTGAGCTTCCAAAGTAAATATTCATGATCACCATTTATTTATTTATTTTAAGCTGCATATTTATGTCGAATCCTCTCACCCTACAATTTTACATTTGCACCCGACATTATAGCGTTACAGGAAATCAGCAAATTGGTTCTCAAACTTTTTTAACCCCCAAAAGGGAGTGGTTCAATCGCTGTAGCCACCATTAAAACTAGAGAAATAGCTATATATGACGACACGGACCTCTGGATTTTATGTCGGGGTCTCAACTTAATGTCGAGAGTTAAAATAGTGGAATACAAAAAGGTGTAACTGCGAAACTTTGTCGTGCATCAGCAGCAGTTTCTCGTTAAGTACGTTCAGAAAATATTCATACCCCTTGACTTATTCTATATTTTGTTGTGTTCAAAATTGATTAAATAGATTCTCTCACCCATCTACACACAATACCTTATAATGACAAAGTGAAAACATGTTTTTTTGATTTTGGCACATTTATTGAAAATTAAAATACAGAAATCTAATTAACATAAGTATTCACACCCGAGTCAATACATGCTCGAGTCACCTTTGGTAATCGATTACAGCTGTGAATCTAACCAAGCGCGTCTGCGTAGCTAGACTAAAACTTGGTTATATTTTAGACGATTTACCTGCTGCAAGTCCCGCCTCTCCAATCTACTCATTGTTTTTTTTTTTTTTTTACAAGCATATACCCACATGGGTGATTGACAAATTAACAAAGTCTGCAATCCAGTTGGTTGTGGTAATGCACCTTAAAGTTGGTTGCCAACCACCAGATAAATGAATGAGTAGAAATTAAATCTAAGACAACTAGATTTCCCTTTTTTTCCTATTTTTGGAGTAATTGTCAGAGTAGAGAACACACAATTTTATGTGACTCAAAATGGGTGAAATTCTAGAAATATCCAGCAAAAAAAAATGTAAAAGTACCATATGCATTTCAGGTAAAATAACAACTCAATGGTCATCTCTCAGGACAAATACACCAGCAACAGCAAGCTAGCTCAATGTCCATGAATGTTTCATGTGTTTTCTGACCTGTCCCCAAATGAATATAGTTGATTCACGGTTGGTTTGGATATTTTAAACCTGCGTGTCATGAATGTGTCCGGTGAGGATAGACCAAATCAACATGCAGAGCAGATTTGGCCAGCATTTCAGAGCTTTGCATACCCGGACTGTACAATATTTGCACACTATTCTTAAAGCATATATTTAAGCTCTGTCAAGTTGGTTGTTGATCATTGCAAGATAGACTGGCAAGACTTGAAAATGTCTATTTCAAGCCAATGTATCATCTTGGTAAGCAACTCCAGTGTATATTTTCTGCCTTGTGTTTTAGGTTATTGTCCTGCTGAATGGTGAATTAGTCTCCCAGTGTCTGGTGGAAAGCAGACCAGGTTTTCCTCTAGGATTTTGCATGTGCTTTGCTCTATTCCGTTTATTTTTATCCTAAAAAAAAACTCCCTAGAACTGGCCGATGACAAGCGCGGCCGGCCCACTCATTAGGCGGGATTGGGCGGCCATAGGGCAGATTGACATGGGTGGCATTTTCTGAGCTAAACGGACCAAGACGCACCTCCAACACACAAAACCTCACAATTCTACACAAAACCTCACAATTCTGCCCAAAAACAATGACAATTTCACTCAACCAGTGGCATATGGGCTTTTCACCAGTGCCGCACTGTGATAAACAGTGGACACTTTGTCAAAGGCTAGAAAGCAAAATATACTGAACAAAAATATAAACGCAACACGCAACAATTTAAGATTTTGCCGAGTTACAGTTTAAAGGAAATCAGTCAATTGACAAATTGATTAGGCCCTAATCTATGGATTTTACATGATTGGGCAGGGACGCAGCCGTAGGTGGGCATAGGCCCACCCACTTGGGAGCCAGGCCCACCCAATGGGCAGCCAGTTCCAGCCAAACAATGAGTTTTCCCCACAAAAAGGGCTTTATTACAAACAAATACTCCTCCCTACCCTCCAACCCGCAGGTGAAGAAGCCAGATGGAGGTCCTGGGCTGGCGTGGTTACACATGGTCTGCGGTTGTGAGGCCAGTTGGACCTACTGCTAAATTCTATTAAACGATATTGGAGGTGGCTTATGGTAGAGAAATTAACATTACATTATCTGACAACAGATTTGGTGGACATTCCTGCAGTCAGCATGCCAATTGCACGCTCCCTCAAAACTTGAGACATCTGTGGCATTGTGTTGTGAGACAAAACTGCACATTTTAGTGGCCTATTATTGTCCCCAGCACAAGGTTCAACTGTGTAATGATCATGATGTTTAATCAGATTCTTGATACACTACACCTGTCAGGTGGATGGATTATCTTGGCAAGAAATAAAATGCTCACTAACAGGGATGTAAACAAATTTGTGCACAAAATTTTTGCAAAATAAGCTTGTGCGTATGTAACATTTCTGGGAACTTTTATTTCAGCTCATGAAACATGAGACCAACACTTTACATGTTGCTTTTATATTTTAGTTCAGTGTATTTTGCTTGTCCATTCCCAGCGCATCTCTCCAGGGTGCTGTTGGAGAGGCAACCACCTACCTTCCGCCAAAAAATAAATATATCTAACAAATGTAGCAGATATAGGATATGTTTGAGGATCTACACTGATCTCAAAAACGACCTCTCCAGAATCCATCACAGTGATGGAGAACTTGAACCCCTACCTACTGCTGCGTTGGCCTACAGAGCATCTCGGGATTCCATGCACTCAGTTCTCATTTTAGTCATTTAGCAGACGCTCATCCAGAGCGATTTACAGGAACAAATTGCGGTTTGCTCAATGGCACAGACAGATTTGTCAACTAGTCGGCTCGGGAAGTCAAACCAGCAACCTTTCGGTTCATAACCCACCGCTCTTAACCACTAGGCTGCCTGACACTTTTCTTAAGCCGCCAATTGATTACAGCCTACCAATGTACTGTCCATGTACTGTCCATTGATTACCCCATGACTTAACCAAATTTCCATGACCAATAATTCTACGTATAAAACAAGTCAGCGTAATGTGCTATCGCCACCGGGAGGCTGCTCTCTGATCCCATGTGGGTATCGCCACCGCGAGGCTGCTCTCGGATCCCATGTGGGTATCGCCACCGGGAGGCTGCTCTCGGATCCCATACGGGTATCGCCACCGGGAGGCTGCTCTCGGATCCCATACGGGTATCGCCACCGGGAGGCTGCTCTCGGATCCCATACGGGTATCGCCACCGGGAGGCTGCTCTCGGATCCCATACGGGTATCGCCACCGCGAGGCTGCTCTCGGATCCCATACGGGTATCGCCACCGCGAGGCTGCTCTCGGATCCCATACGGGTATCGCCACCGCGAGGCTGCTCTCGGATCCCATGTGGGTATCGCCACCGCGAGGCTGCTCTCGGATGCCATGTGGGTATCCCCACCGCGAGGCTGCTCTCGGATCCCATGTGGGTATCGCCACTGGGAGGCTGTTAGGCAACTGTATAAAACGCATGTGGTCAACCCTCAGTCTGGAGAGCTACTGGGTGTGCAGGCTTTTGATCAAGCCCCGCTCAAACACATCAGAGACAGTTGATCAAGCCCCGCTCAAACACATCAGAGACAGTTGATCAAGCCCCGCTCAAACACATCAGAGACAGTTGATCAAGCCCCGCTCAAACACATCAGAGACAGTTGATCAAGCCCCGCTCAAACACATCAGAGACAGTTGATCAAGCCCCGCTCAAACACATCAGAGACAGTTGATCAAGCCCCGCTCAAACACATCAGAGACAGTTGATCAAGCCCCGCTCAAACACATCAGAGACAGTTGATCAAGCCCCGCTCAAACACATCAGAGACAGTTGATCAAGCCCCGCTCAAACACATCAGAGACAGTTGATCAAGCCCCGCTCAAACACATCAGAGACAGTTGATCAAGCCCCGCTCAAACACATCAGAGACAGTTGATCAAGCCCCGCTCAAACACATCAGAGACAGTTGATCAAGCCCCGCTCAAACACATCAGAGACAGTTGATCAAGCCCCGCTCAAACACATCAGAGACAGTTGATCAAGCCCCGCTCAAACACATCAGAGACAGTTGATCAAGCCCCGCTCAAACACATCAGAGACAGTTGATCAAGCCCCGCTCAAACACATCAGAGACAGTTGATCAAGCCCCGCTCAAACACATCAGAGACAGTTGATCAAGCCCCGCTCAAACACATCAGAGACAGTTGATCAAGCCCCGCTCAAACACAGAGACAGTTGATCAAGCCCCGCTCAAACACATCAGAGACAGTTGATCAAGCCCCGCTCAAACACATCAGAGACAGTTGATCAAGCCCCGCTCAAACACATCAGAGACAGTTGATCAAGCCCCGCTCAAACACATCAGAGACAGTTGATCAAGCCCCGCTCAAACACATCAGAGACAGTTGATCAAGCCCCGCTCAAACACATCAGAGACAGTTGATCAAGCCCCGCTCAAACACATCAGAGACAGTTGATCAAGCCCCGCTCAAACACATCAGAGACAGTTGATCAAGCCCCGCTCAAACACATCAGAGACAGTTGATCAAGCCCCGCTCAAACACATCAGAGACAGTTGATCAAGCCCCGCTCAAACACATCAGAGACAGTTGATCAAGCCCCGCTCAAACACATCAGAGACAGTTGATCAAGCCCCGCTCAAACACAGAGACAGTTGATCAAGCCCCGCTCAAACACATCAGAGACAGTTGATCAAGCCCCGCTCAAACACATCAGAGACAGTTGATCAAGCCCTGCTCAAACACATCAGAGACAGTTTCTCAAGGTCCAGTTGAGCAACTCATTTCTAAAAATGTGGTTTGTTAGAGGGGTACTGGAATAAAATCCTGCACATCCATTCTCTCTCCCAGAGGATGGCCGACCACCCATTCTCTCTCCCGGAGGATGGCCGACCACCCATTCTCTCTCCCGGAGGATGGCCGACCACCCATTCTCTCTCCCGGAGGATGGCCGACCACCCATTCTCTCTCTCGGAGGATGGCCGACCACCCATTCTCTCTCCCGGAGGATGGCCGACCACCCATTCTCTCTCCCGGAGGATGGCCGACCACCCATTCTCTCTCCCGGAGGATGGCCGACCACCCATTCTCTCTCCCGGAGGATGGCCGACCACCCATTCTCTCTCCTGGACCCATTATCTCTCCAGGAGGCTGGTCGACCACCCATTATCTCTCCTGGAGGATGGTCGACCACCCTTGATGTAAAACATTGCAACCAAATATGTTTCATGCCTTTTGAAAAAATTAGCTCATTCAATATATCAAAGATCAAATGGCTATGGCAGGCTAAAAATAGTTTTATTCAGCTGAAGCCCACAAATAGTCTTCAGGAAATGTAGCTTTTCTAGTTTAGTAATTTATTTTAGAAGTGTTTAGGCTACTTTTCTGACTAAGTTTTGAAACCACAATCTAAAAGACAGGCTACATCTAATTTTTCTTCCTAAAAATTAGTGTTCATTGATTCACAAATGATTTTGATTCACATGATTTGAGTCAATGGCAATTGAACCGAATCCCCACTAATACAATGGTGAAGTGAATTGTTTGTTTAGTCAAAAATTAATCATGAATTGCATTTTTTTTTTTATTATATATAATTCAAATTTGTATGGCCGTTATCGATGGAACGTTTTTTTTTTTTTTTTTTTGGGAACATGAGGAAAACATGAATGCTAATAATAGCTAAACAGTTAACTGGAAGGTACAAGACGGGTTTTGAATTGGCTACCTAGTTATTAGTCTGTTCTCCATCATTTTACATGCTGTTGCATTGTGACAGTCTCTCTTGAGCAATGGCCCACTCATCTCCCACACATACAGGTGCTGCTCCTACACACAGACACGGTGAAGTGGCATCCCGATCCTGGCTGCCATGTTGATTTTTTTTTTTTCTTTATTGATCAAATATTTTAAAACTGCATAAATAAATTACATTAAAAACAGAAATTAAATTAATTTCAATTACTTTTATCCTTTTCCACGCCTGGGAAAAACATAAAATTCTACGACTTTTCCAGTTTTTTTTTTTTTTTTTTAAATGACCCTGCATTTCTGTTGGAGTTTACGTTATAGTAAATAGGCTTGCGGGTCCATATTACGTCACACCCCGCTAGAAACAATTCTGGCATGACTTCGGCATTCTTTGAAATTCTGATGGGTTTTATGGAATAACTAATAAAATAGAAATATTAGGTGTAACTTTGCATTGGGACTTTTAATCCAGGACCTATATAATAGGCAGTGTCAGAGGAAAACCCATAAAATTGTCAGAGACTCCAGTCACCCAAGTTATAGACTGTTTTCTCTGCTACCGTACGGCAAGCTGTAGCGGAGTGCCAAGTCTAGGACCAAAAGGCTCCTCAACAGCTTCTACTCCAAAGCCATTAGACTGCTGAACTCATAAAAATCGCCACCGGACAATTTACATTGACCCCCCCTCCTCCTCTTGAACACTGCTGCTACTCGCTGTTTGTTTATTATCTATGCAGTCACGTCACCACCACCTACATGTACAGATTACCTAAACTAGCCTGTACCCCTGCACACTGACTCGGTACCCCCTGTATATAGCCTTGTTATTGTTATTCTTAGTGTGTTACTTTTTATTTTAGTCTACTTGGTAAATACTTTGTTCTTCTTGAACTGCATTGTTGGTTAAGGGCTTGTAAGTAAGCATTTCACGGTAAAGTCTACACTTGTATTCGGGGAATGTGGCAAATAAAGTTTGATTTGATGCAAATACGAATGTTACATGTGGTTACGTTTATGCTACCTACCCTTTAAACACACAGAGATCTGGCTCCTTCCATCTGTGGTATGGGTGCAGTGATGTGGATGCTTGTTAATGTTAAAGATCACATCACTAGGTCAAAAACAACCCGAGACTCAACTTAATTTGCTGTATAATCCCCCAAAAATTCTACATGCTCTCACAAATAATGCAAACAATAGCATGCTGGAATAGATGGCTCACAAGCCAAGTGAATGTTATGGAACTGCTCTGCCACATTTTGGGGTTGGGGTGAGGGGGGGTCAGCATTCTTGGGAGAACTGAGGCGAATGAGTGTTGGGGGAGGGGTGGTTGGCAAATCACAAAGGCCCAAGTGGGCCGCTTCTTCTCGGGTGCAGAGGGAAGGAGGATGGGGCAAGGGGTTCGGATCTTTGTCGTAGCAAGAAAATGGAAATGGATTCTCTTCTGCATGAATACAACATATTCTCCGTGCACACGGGACTTGTTAATGTTCCCATGTCGTTGCCTTGCGAGTTGATTTACAAGCGTTATAATGACATGGGTAGCTAGCAAACGCTGCCCCTGGATTCATGTTCTAACAAAGCCGACGACGCAGTACGAGCTAGCCAAGTTCAATCGTGCTAGGTAGCTAGCTAATTAGCTAACTGAATCCGTTAGCTTGTGCTAACGGATTCGACGACGTTACAGTAAATTAGTTAGCTAACGTTAGTTATCGACTCCTTCAGGACGTTATTAACCAGCTTGTTATACAGATAATAAAAAAGAGCTGTCCGCTGTTATCTATCAAGTACAACATGTGTCGACATTTTCTTGGTGTTCATTTTGGCTAAGTAGTTAATTGACAGGTTAAAAACCACTGACTTGCGTAGTTGTTAGCAAGTAGCTAGCTAAAGCAACTTGGGGGCGAAAACGAATTCCAACGACATTTTCAGTGCTGACTGAATCACCAAGTTCGGTAGCTATCTACAGTAGTTAGCATTGGCGACAAAAGTATGCAGAACTCACCACATCCGATATTACTCGGGCCTGGTCCGTAGTATATATATATATATATGTTTCAAATACAAAAAAAACGCCTGGCTAACAAACTTCAAAAACTAATCTTAACGCTATTCTCCGTTTTTCATCTGTCAAAGTCGAGGGATGTACGTGAATGTTCACCCTGCTGGACGGTTGCCGGCCGGGTATTCCCAGCACCGCTTGGAGTCTCCCTAAGTCACGCTTGCAGCCAGCACGTATTTTTCTTCGAGGAGGTTTAACGGCGGTTGGCATCCAATACATGTTGCATTACCGCCACCTACTAGACTGGAGTATAACTACCTTATACTTTGCCTGAAAAACAAAAAACAAATACCGTACCACCTAACACTACAGTCACAAAAAACAAAACAATTCTCCACTATTTAAATCTTTCTAGTCCTACCTCAGGCCAACAGCCTGAAAGGATGGGACACCACCACTGAACACACCCTGTAACTCTTCTGATGTTAAGTCTCGCACACCCAAATACCTCTCTGCAGCTGCCACCACAACTTCAATTTTCTGTGACTTACGTTCCATCCCTGCAGTACAGTTGATAACCATTGTTATACATTCTAAAAATCCAATCTTACTGAAACATACAGTACGAGTCAAATGTTTGGACACACCTACTCATTCAACGGTTGTTCTTTATTTTTTACTATTTTCTACATTGTAGAATAATAATGAAGACATCAAAACTATGAAATAACACATATGGAATCATGTAGAAACCGAAAAAGTATTTTTTTAAATCAAAATACATTTTAGATTCTTCAAAGTACCCACCCTTTGCCTTGATGACACCTTTGTACACTTTTGGCATTCTCTCAACCAGCTTCAAGAGGAATGCTTTTCCAACAGTCTTGAAGGAGTTCCCACATGCCAGCAGCATACCACCCTGCATACCACTACTGGCTTGCTTCTGAAGCTAAGCAGGGTTGGTCCTGGTCAGGCCCTGGATGGGAGACCAGATGCTGCTGGAAGTGGTGTTGGAGGGCCAGTAAGAGGCACTCTTTCCTCTGGTCTAAAAAATATCCCAATGCCCCAGGGCAGTGATTGGGGACACTGCCCTGTGTAGGGTGCCGTCTTTCGGATGGGACGTTAAACGGGTGTCCTGACTCTCTGAGGTCATTAAAGATCCCATGGCACTTATCGTAAGAGTAGGGGTGTTAACCCCGGTGTCCTGGCTAAATTCCCAATCTGGCCCTCAAACCATCATGGTCACCTAATAATCCCCAGTTTACAATTGGCTCATTCATCCCCCTCCTCTCCCCTGTAACTATTCCCCAGGTCGTTGCTGCAAATGAGAATGTGTTCTCAGTCAACTTACCTGGTAAAATAAATAAAATAAATAAAAACATATGCTGAGCACTTGTTGGCTGCTTTTCCTTCACTCTGCGGTCCAACTCATCCCAAACCATCTCAATTGTGTTGAGGTTGGGGGATTGGGCTGCAATCTGAGGTACAGTATTTTGCCGATTTCTGAGGCTGGTAACTCTAATGAACTTATCCTGTCTCCATTATTATGATTTCTGAGGCTGGTAACTCTAATGAACTTATCCTGTCTCCACTATTATGATTTCTGAGGCTGGTAACTCTAATGAACTTATCCTGTCTTCATTATTATGTCTCTAGCTAGAAGTTTTGCTTTGCGTTTCTGATTTATTCTACAATTCAAACATGGAGATTATCCCAAACTCCAGTTCCACCTCCAGCTTCCCTTTCATAGTGTGAACTTCGGTCATGAGGACCTTTACCGGCACCTGATATCACCTTTCCTACGGGAACAGCTGAGCTGCTCGGGGAAGATACACAGGAAACGTTGCAGCGCCGCTGAGACCGGTGTTAACCTCAACAAGTTTATTGTTACTTTAAGTCTGCTATTCTGTGGCGATGTACACCCTTGTCCTGGCCCAAACACCACAAAGCAAGCTAAAAAAAAAAACGATGCCCAAACTGTGGTAAGACAGTAAGGATGGATTCAAAAGCAGTGACTTGCGACATTTGTGATTTGTTTCTTCACATAAAGTGTGGAGCGTTCCAACTCTTGTCATATGTTTGAAGCTGTAAAGTTTCAAAGTAACATTTCGCTTGTTTGCAATGTATGTTGGGTAAATGTGGTGTCAAACATTGGGCTGCTGAGGCCTCCCGGGTGGCGCAGTGGTCTAGGGCACTGCATCGCAGTGCTAACTGCGCCACCAGAGTCTCTGGGTTCGCCCCCAGGCTCTGTCGCAGCCGGCCGCGACCGGGAGGTCCGTGGGGCGACGCACAATTGGGCTAGGGTCGTCCGGGTTAGGGAGGGTTTGGCCGGTAGGGATTTCCTTGTCTCATCGCGCTCCAGCGACTCCTGTGGCGGGCTGGGCGCAGTGCGCGCTAACCAAGGGGGCCAGGTGCACGGTGTTTCCTCCGACACATTGGTGCGGCTGGCTTCCGGGTTGGAGGCGCGCTGTGTTAAGAAGCAGTGCGGCTTGGTTGGGTTGTGCTTCGGAGGACGCATGGCTTTCGACCTTCGTCTCTCCCAAGCCCGTACGGGAGTTGTAGCGATGAGACAAGATAGTAATTACTAGCGATTGGATACCACGAAAATTGGGGAGAAAAGGGGAGACAATTTAAAAAATTAAAAAATAAAATTAAAAAAAACATTGGGCTGCTGGACACGAGCAGGGAGGATGAGGGCAATCTAGATGAGATGGTCAACGTATCGGCAGTGGGCACGGAAAAGGACATGTTTGACTGTTTCAATCGGAGAGGACTTCACTTTATCCATGTGAACGCACGGAGCCTGCTGCCGAAATTAGAGGAATTAAAACTCCTGGCTTCTAACACCTGGGCTGCAGAAGTTTCTGTGACTGAGACGTGGCTCGATGGGTCAATTGAGGACGATGAGGTTGAGCTTCCGGGTTATAGCGTTCATAGAATTGACCTGAAACGGTGGCATTGTGTGTTTTTACTAGGAACGATGTGCATTTTAACCCTCGTTCAGATCTGAAAATGGATGATCTTGAGGTTGCATGTGTAACAGTAACTTTATGGCCGTCCCCTCGCCCCGACCCAGGGACCCTCTGCACACATCAACAACAGTCACCCACAAAGCATCGTTACCCATCGCTCCACAAAAGCCGTGGCCCTTGCAGAACAAGGGGAACCACTACTTCAAGGTCTCAGAGCAAGTGACGTCACCGATTGAAACGCTATTAGCGCGCACCACCGCTAACTAGCTAGCCATTTCACATCGGTTACACATGGGTAGAAACACTTCTTCCTGAATGTCGTCCTGTACTTGTTGGTGTGTGCTATCGGCCTCCTAAGCAGAATCATTTCTATGATTGACTTGAATTGAATTGCTGTGATCACAACGTATTGGCTGATAGAGAATGTATTCTGCTTGGCGATTTCAATACAAATGTGCAGTTATCACCCCAGAGAAGTACACTAGTAAATGCCCTGTATAACTTAAAATCAGTTATTTGAACTGAAACAACTGATTGTTGAGCCAACCCGGGTGTGTATCGACAGTAAATCAACTTTGGATTTGATTATTGTATCAGACTAAGAGAACATCTGTCAGTCAGGTGTCTTAAATATTGGTTTTAGTGATCATATGGTAACCTGCTGTACCCGTAAGACATCCAAACTACTACTAGAGCCAGGTAATAACTACATTAAATTACAGTCTATGAAACAACACTCAAAGGAACGTTTTGTAGAAGTATTTGGAATTTTGGATTGGTCTCATGCAGGGGCGAAAATCTGATATCAACCTTGGAGGGGACAAGTACATGAAATTTTCTCAGGAGCAATTCCTGAGGGGGACACCAAAAGTAGTGCTGTAACACATAGACTATGTTGTAATATGTTAAATGTATATTGAGGGACCATAATCACTACTACTGGATAATTGTTAGATACAGTAGTTAACTGAAGGGTTGTCCCAACTTGTTTAAATCATTATTATACTACTAATAATAATAGTTATAGCAATGTTCCTTATCAGTGCAGTGTTCCTCTCTCTTGAAACGTTTGCAAGAGTTTGCGGTTCTATAAATTGTGGGTGTGGCTGATATGGTTTTGTGTCATCACTGAGGTAACTGGACAATGCTGTGCCACTGTCCCCTATACTGGTGCTGCTGGCAACAAGGGTGACACCTGGTCCTGCCGTGGCTGTGACACTGTCCTCTGAAGTCTCTCTCCTTGGCTCTTTCCCTTTCACCACCCTCATTGACTCACAGTCTGTCTCCTAGAAAATAAATAAGGTGTTTGCTGTACTCCTAACTACCGGTACCCAAAACTACACAATTAATCACAACAGCAATACCATTGCCGTAAACAAATCTTAGTTTAGTCACCATGTCACGTTCCTGACCTATTTATGTTAGTTTTTGTGTGTTAGTTGGTCAGGACGTGAGGTTGGGTGGGCATTCTATGTTATCTGTTTCTATGTTGGTTTCGGTTTGCCTGGTATGGCTCTTGATTAGAGGCAGGTGGTTTGCGTTTGCCTCTAATTAAGAGTCATATTTAGGTAGGGCATTCTCACTGTTTGTTTGTGGGTGATTGTCTCCTGTGTCCGTATGTTATGTTCGTACCACATAGGACTGTAGCGTTTGTTTGTTTCGTTTTCGTTTCGATGTCGTCTGTTACCTGTACGTAAGTTTATGTTTAGTTATGTAAGTTTATGTTCAGGTCTCGTCAACGTCGTTTTCTTGTTTTGTAGTTTGGAAGTGTTTTGTTTCGTTTCGTGTTTGCCATCATCGTTGTTTAATAAAGATGGCTTATTTCCCAAAGCCTGCGTTTTGGTCTGAGGATCCTTCTCTCCTCACCTCGTCCGAGGATGAGGAGAGCGTCACCCGTTACAGAATCACCCACCAACACGCTAAGACCAAGCGGCAAGGGAAAACGAAACGGAGTAAGGGACAGGAGAGAAAGGAGCAATGGACATGGGACGAGGTTTTGGATGGAAAGGGTTGCTACACTTGGGAGGAGATCCTGGCTGGGAGGGATCGCCTCCCATGGGAACAGCTGGAGGCACTGAGGAGAGCAGAGGCTACCGGAGAGAGGAACCGGAGCTATGAGGGAACGCGTCTGGCACGGAAGCCAAAAAAGCCCGTGAGTAATTCCCAAAAATTTCTTGGGGGGGGGCTAGGAGATAGTGGGCCAAGGGCAGGTAGGAGACCTGCGCCCACTTCCCAGGCTTACCGTGGAGAGCGGGAGTACGGGCAGGCGCCGTGTTACGCAGTAGAGCGCACGGTGTCTCCTGTACGAGTGCATAGCCCGGTGCGGGTTATTCCACCTCCCCGCACTGGGAGGGCTAGATTGGGTATTGAGCCAGGTGTCATGAGGCCGGCTCAACGCGTCTGGTCTCCAGTGCGTCTCCTCGGGCCGGCATACATGGCACCGGCCTTACGCATGGTTTCTCCGGTTCGCCTACATAGGCCGGTGCGGGTTATTCCACCTCCCCGCACTGGTCGGGCAACCGACCAGCCCTGAACCCACTGTATCTTCTCCCCCTACTAATCCTGATGTGCTTGTCCTCAGCCCGGTGTCATCAGTGCCGGTACCACGCATCAGGGATAGAGTAGGCTTTGAGAATACAGTGTGCCCTGTCCCTGCTCCCCGCACTAGTAGGAAGGTGCTTATCATTAGCACGGTGCCTCCAGTTCCGGCACCACGCACCAGGTCTACAGTGCGCCGTATCCGGCCAGAGCCATCCGTCTCACCAGCGCCATCTGAGCCATCCGTCTCCCCAGCGCCATCTGAGCCATCCGTCTCCCCAGCGCCATCTGAGCCATCCGTCTCCCCAGCGCCGTCTGAGCCATCCGTCTGCCAGGAGCCTGCAAAGCCGCCCGTCTGCCATGAGCCTGCAAAGCCGCCCGTCTGCCATGAGCCTACAGAGCCGTCAGCCAGACAGGAGCCGCTAGAGCCATCAGCCAGACAGGAGCCGCTAGAGCCGTCAGCCAGACAGGATCTGCCAGAGCCGCCAACCAGACAGGATCTGCCAGAGCCGCCAACCAGACAGGATCTGCCAGAGCCGCCAACCAGACAGGATCTGCCAGAGCCGCCAACCAGACAGGATCTGCCAGAGCCGTCAGAGAGCCATGAGCAGCCAGAGCCGTCAGAGAGCCATGAGCAGCCAGAGCCGTCAGAGAGCCATGAGCAGCCAGAGCCGTCAGAGAGCCATGAGCAGCCAGAGCCGTCAGAGCGCCATGAGCAGCCAGAGCCGTCAGAGCGCCATGAGCAGCCAGAGCCGTCAGAGCGCCATGAGCGTCGAGAGCCGTCAGCCTGCCATGAGCGTCGAGAGCCGTCAGCCTGCCATGAGCGTCGAGAGCCGTCAGCCTGCCATGAGCGTCGAGAGCCGTCAGCCTGCCATGAGCGTCGAGAGCCGTCAGCCTGCCATGAGCGTCGAGAGCCGTCAGCCTGCCATGAGCGTCGAGAGCCGTCAGCCAGCCATGAGCGTCGAGAGTCGTCAGTCAGCCATGAGCTGCCCTTAAGCCTGAAAAGGCTAGATACCCAGAACTGCCCATCAGTCCAGAGCTGTCTCTCTGTCCGGAGCTGCCTTTCAGTCCGGAGTTGCCCCTCTATCCTGATCTCCCTCTCTATCTTTATCTACCTCTATAGTCTTATCTATCCCTCTGTCTTGGTTTATCTCTCTGTCCCGGTATTGTCATTATTAGATATGTTATTAGGAGGATTTTGTGGGGGAAGTAAGAGGGTGGACATTCTTGAAGGGAGGGGGCTAGGATGGATTATGGTGGGGTGGGAACCGCGCCCGGAGCCTGAGCCACCACCGTGGTTAGATGCCCACCCAGACCCTCCCCTAGACTTTGTGCTGGTGCGTCCGGAGTTCGCACCTTGTGGGGGGGGTACTGTCACGTTCCTGACCTATTTATGTTAGTTTTTGTGTGTTAGTTGGTCAGGACGTGAGGTTGGGTGGGCATTCTATGTTATCTGTTTCTATGTTGGTTTCGGTTTGCCTGGTATGGCTCTTGATTAGAGGCAGGTGGTTTGCGTTTGCCTCTAATTAAGAGTCATATTTAGGTAGGGCATTCTCACTGTTTGTTTGTGGGTGATTGTCTCCTGTGTCCGTATGTTATGTTCGTACCACATAGGACTGTAGCGTTTGTTTGTTTCGTTTTCGTTTCGATGTCGTCTGTTACCTGTACGTAAGTTTATGTTTAGTTATGTAAGTTTATGTTCAGGTCTCGTCAACGTCGTTTTCTTGTTTTGTAGTTTGGAAGTGTTTTGTTTCGTTTCGTGTTTGCCATCATCGTTGTTTAATAAAGATGGCTTATTTCCCAAAGCCTGCGTTTTGGTCTGAGGATCCTTCTCTCCTCACCTCGTCCGAGGATGAGGAGAGCGTCACCCGTTACACACCAGTTTGAGTTGAGTGGGGGTATTCATGGCATTTTCCAATTATGTCCCTATTTTACAAATAAAAACAATTGAGAACCTTTCATAATGTTGCCAAACAAAGACTCAACAAACTTACCTGAGACTCCCTGTCTCTGCCAGTCTGTCCCTGCATATCTGTCCCCAGCTCTGCTGTCTGTGTGCCATCTGTTGCCTGCTCTGCCTAATGACATCATTGTGAAATATTTCCATTAGCATTTCACTTATTTCTTATGAACATTTTATCAACTGGTCTTTGAGATATTAGGCTACTAGAGTTCTTACTTTGCGTTTTGGTGTACTGAAAAATACTCTGATGTCCGTCTTTTTACTTTTTTCTGACATTTTTCTACCTGGCTGGCTGGCTGGCTGGCTGACCGGTCTAGCTGCACACACACACATTTACACAACACATGCTGCAACGTTTTGAAATGTTAACATAGTTTGTTTCATATTGGCAGGTTTCCAATAATAGCTGAATTTGCAAAGCTAGCGAGCACCAATTCCGTTTCTGTGGTGTTTGCTATAATCTTTGCTACCTGGTTAAAGGTGAAAAAAATAAAAAATTCACTAGCGACAATTTAGCTTTTGCAACGAGACCATTAAATATATTTAAGACAATGGTATAAGAGAGTGTAGTTCTGTTCAGTTTGGACTTCAGTTTATCGCTAACCTTATCACAGGGACTTTGAACAGCCGCATGCTAATCTTGGAATAAACTGACGATAGCAAATATTCCATCTTTGACGACGCCACATAAATGGAATAGGTACTAGCTAGCTTGATAGTTAATGTTTGCTTTAGTTTGCGCGCTAGCTCTGCAAATGCAGCTAGTGTGTGAACCCTGCAACATGAAAAAAATATATACATTGCTAAGGCGCGATTGACTGGATTACCTCACGTCAGTTACGTACATTGAGTGCCTTTCGGACGGTAGATACGAGCCCTCTATTACCTTGCCAGCTAAAGAACTGGCAGTGGATCAAACCATTGTGAGGCAAAGGGCGGGGGGGTCGCAATCTTGTGAAATTTAAAAACGCGCTATTAAGTGTCTACAATCAGCACAAGTGCTTTCATTGCGTATTATTAATATTATTGAAATTACATAGTTATGTTTACAGTGATATATTGGGGGGGACAAGTCATATTTTCCCCAGGATGGGGGGGTCGTGTCCCCCCCGTCCCCCCTGGGATTTCCGCCTATGGTCTCATGTACTAAACTGTGATGCTGTTGATCGAGCTTGGTGTCTTTTTAAAGATCTGTTTCTGTTTGCACTCGACTCTCTGGCTCCGATGAAACAAGTTCGAATCCAACAGCGGTCAGGGAATTGGATCACTTCCGAGATGTTAGACCTCATAAGGAAAAGGGATCGCTACCTGGCCAGATTCAGAAGGACACATCTATAACAAGATGATGATGGTTATATTAACTGTAGAAACCAGGCAAGATACAAAATAGATAAGACCAAATCCTAACATTATATAGACGCTGTTAATGACAACTTACATCAGCCTCATAAACTGCAAAATTGGCTCAAAAACTCCCCATCAGGTAAAATCCTGTAGTATTGGCCTGCTTAATGAGCACCAACAAAGCAACTGGGCTGGATAACCTTCCTGCAAGATTCATAAAGGATAGTGCTCGTGTCACTGCTAGAATGATAACTCATATTGTAAACCTTTCTATTAGTAGTGGTACGTTCCCCAAGGATCTCAAAACAGCCCGGATGGTTCCACTCCACAAGAAGAGCAGTGGAACAAATGTAGGAAACTACAGGCCTGTCTTGATCCTCAGAACCTCATCCAAAGTTGTTGAGAGATGAGTTTGTAATAAACTTGAATGATACCTTCTGGACAACAATCTGGCTCTATGAACTCCAGTCTGGCTCTATGAACTCCAGTCTGGCTCTATGAACTCCAGTCTGGCTTTATGAACTCCAGTCTGGCTCTATGAACTCCAGTCTGGCTCTATGAACTCCAGTCTGGCTCTATGAACTCCAGTCTGGCTCTATGAACTCCAGTCTGGCTCTATGAACTCCAGTCTGACTCTATGAACTCCAGTCTGGCTCTATGAACTCCAGTCTGGCTCTATGAACTCCAGTCTGGCTCTATGAACTCCAGTCTGGCTCTATGAACTCCAGTCTGGCTCTATGAACTCCAGTCTGGCTCTATGAACTCCAGTCTGGCTCTATGAACTCCAGTCTGGCTCTATGAACTCCAGTCTGGCTCTATGAACTCCAGTCTGGCTCTATGAACTCCAGTCTGGCTCTATGAACTCCAGTCTGGCTCTATGAACTCCAGTCTGGCTCTATGAACTCCAGTCTGGCTTTATGAACTCCAGTCTGGCTCTATGAACTCCAGTCTGGCTCTATGAACTCCAGTCTGGCTCTATGAACTCCAGTCTGGCTCTATGAACTCCAGTCTGGCTTTATGAACTCCAGTCTGGCTCTATGAACTCCAGTCTGGCTCTATGAACTCCAGTCTGGCTTTATGAACTCCAGTCTGGCTTTATGAACTCCAGTCTGGCTCTATGAACTCCAGTCTGGCTCTATGAACTCCAGTCTGGCTCTATGAACTCCAGTCTGGCTCTATGAACTCCAGTCTGGCTTTATGAACTCCAGTCTGGCTTTATGAACTCCAGTCTGGCTCTATGAACTCCAGTCTGGCTCTATGAACTCCAGTCTGGCTCTATGAACTCCAGTCTGGCTTTATGAACTCCAGTCTGGCTTTATGAACTCCAGTCTGGCTCTATGAACTCCAGTCTGGCTTTATGAACTCCAGTCTGGCTCTATGAACTCCAGTCTGGCTCTATGAACTCCAGTCTGGCTTTATGAACTCCAGTCTGGCTTTATGAACTCCAGTCTGACTTTAGAACAGCTCATTCCACTGATTCTTACTTTATCCACCTTTTTGACCACATTAAGCAGGAAAGTGAGAATTGGAGGTGGGCTTGTTGCCTTTGGAGTCCAGAGTGGACCAACTTAAACTTAATCATATGTTTGACATCTTAAATGATCGTTCCCCAGATTATATGAAAAACCACATTGACATGGTCTGTAACCAACACAGGTACAATAGCAGAGCTGGTGTTTATGTCTTGTAACATCCCACGAGTAATCAGTACTGCGAGGAGCATGTTTTTCTAAACAGGCATTTGTCTATGGAATAACTTCCCCTTAGAGATCAAACAAAGATAAAGTAGAAATAGATTTAAAAAGCCAGCAAAGGTTTTCATTTGGACAAGGTTGTCTCCGTAAGAGAAACCACTACACTGCCCCTTTGCGCCCCCTACTGCTGGTCAGGAGTATTATTTGAAGGACCGGTATGATGTGCAATTAATAGATTGTTTTAATACAGTTGATTTTAAGGTTAGGGAGAAGTGCAGTGAATAGTGCCACTTTTTAGGATGTCAATATAGATTAATGTATTTATGGTACTGTCACACCCTGGCCTTAGTTATCTTTGTTTTCATTATTATTTTAGTTAGGTCAGGGTGTGACATGGTGAAGTATGTGTTTTTGTATTGTCTATGCCACAGGTGTCAAACTCATTCCACGGGGGGCCGAGTGTCTGCGGGTTTTCGCTCCTCCCTTGTACTTGATTGATGAATTAACATCACTAATTAGTTAGGAACTCCCCACACCTGGTTGTCTGGGGCTTTATTGAAAGGAAAAACCAAAAACCTGCAGACACTAGGCCCTCCGTGGAATGAGTTTGACACCCCTGGTCTAGGGTGTTGTATGGTTTAGGGGGTTAAGTAGAGTAGATGGTTTAGTGTTCAGTGTAGTTGTCTAGGAAAGTCTATGGTTGCCTGAATTGGGTCTCAATTAGAGACAGCTGGTTATTGTTGTCTCTGATTGGGAGCCATATTTAAGGCAGCCATAGGCTTTAGCTGGTTGTGGGTAATTGTCTATGTTGAACGTTTGTTGCTTGTCTGTGCACTTACGTTATTTAGCTTCACGGTCGTTTGTTGTTTTGTGTATAGTGTTCGTTTTGTGTTTTCTCTCTCTTCTCAATAAAAGAAGATGTATTTTCCACACGCTGCGCCTTGGTCCAATCTCTCACCATTAGACGATCGTGACAGGTAGTTTGTAATTTTGTCTTGCCTTTTAATCATTATATGTGTTATTGTTTTTACTTTGGAAACAAGCGTTTTAATTCATTCTTTCAAGTGATATCCTCTGGGTTCACATTGTACATTTTGTTGTATATGTCTGTTACCCAAAATAAATTAAAGGTCATATAATGCAGTACTCCGTCACTCTCCTTCTTGGTCAAATAGGCCTTACACAGCCTGGAGGTGTGTTGGGTCATTGTCCTGTTGAAAAATAAAGGACAGATTTCCACCGTTCTAATGTCCATTGCTCGTGTTTCTTGGCCCAAGCAAGTCTCTTCTTCTTATTGGTGTCCTTTAGTAGATGTTTCTCTGCAGCAATTTGACCAATAAGGCTTGATTCACTTAGTCTCCTCTGAACAGTCCCACTAAGCACAAACCAGAAGGGATGGCGTATTGCTGCAGAATGCTGTGGTAGCCATGCTGGTTAAGTGTGCCTTGAAATCTAAATAAATCACTGACAGTGTCACCAGCAAAGCACCCCCACACCATCACACCTCCTCCTCCATGCTTCAGGGTGGGAACCACACATGCGGAGATCATCCGTTCACCTAATCTGCGTCTCACAAAGACACGGCGGTTGGAACCAAAAATCTCCAATTTGGACTCGTCAGACCAAAGGACAGATTTCCACCGGTCTAATGTCCGTTGCTCGTGTTTCTTGGACCAAGCAAGTCTCTTCTTATTATTGGTGTCCTTGAGTAGTGGTTTCTTTGCAGCAATTCCACCACGAAGGCCTGATTCACACAGTCTCTTCTGAACAGTTGATGTTGAGATGTGTCTGTTACTTGAACTCTGTGAAGCATTTATTTGGGCTGCAATCTGAGGTGCAGTTAACTCTAATGAACGTATCCTCTGCAGCAGAGGTAACTCTGGGTCTTCCTTTCCTGTGGCGGTCCTCATGAGAGCCAGTTTCATCTCAGTGCTTGATGGTTTTTGCGACTGCACTTGAAGAAACTTTTAAAGTTCTTGAAATGTTCTTTATTGACTGACCTTCATGTCTGAAAGTAATGATGGACTGTCGTGTCTCTTTGCTTATTTGAGCTGTTCTTGCCATAATATGGACTTGGCCTTTTACCAAATAGGGCTATCTTCTGTATACCACCCCTACCTTGTCACAACACAACTGATTGGCTCAAACGCATTAAGAAGGAAAGACATTCCACAAATTAACTTTTAACAAGGCACACCTGTTAATTGAAATGTATTCCAGGTGACTACCTCATGAAGCTGGTTGAGAGAATGCCAAGAGTGTGCAAAGCTGTCATCAAGGCAAAGGGTGGCCATTTGAAGAATATAGAAATATAAAATATGTTTTCATTTGTTTAACACTTTTTTGGTTACTACATGATTCCATATGTGTTATTTCATAGTTTTGATGTCTTCACTATTTATTCTACAATGTAGAAAATTATACAAATAAAGAAAAACACTTGAATGAGAAGGTGTGTCCAAACTTTTGACCGGTACAGTATATCACATCTACTACACCCCTCCTCTCAGGATCCCTCCCTCTGTTCTGGTACAGATCTACTACTACACTCCTCCTCTCAGGATCCCTCCCTCTGTTCTGGTACAGATCTACTACACTCCTCCTCTCAGGATCCCTCCCTCTGTACTGGTACAGATCTACTACACCCCTCCTCTCAGGATCCCTCCCTCTGTTCTGGTACAGATCTACTACACCCCTCCTCTCAGGATCCCTCCCTCTGTTCTGGTACAGATCTACTACACCCCTCCTCTCAGGATCCCTCCCTCTGTTCTGGTACAGATCTACTACACCCCTCCTCTCAGGATCCCTCCCTCTGTTCTGGTACAGATCTACTACACCCCTCCTCTCAGGATCCCTCCCTCTGTTCTGGTACAGATCTACTACACCCCTCCTCTCAGGATCCCTCCCTCTGTTCTGGTACAGATCTACTACACCCCTCCTCTCAGGATCCCTCCCTCTGTACTGGTACAGATCTACTACACCCCTCCTCTCAGGATCCCTCCCTCTGTTCTGGTACAGATCTACTACTACACCCCTCCTCTCAGGATCCCTCCCTCTGTTCTGGTACAGATCTACTACACCCCTCCTCTCAGGATCCCTCCCTCTGTTCTGGTACAGATCTACTACCACACCCCTCCTCTCAGGATCCCTCCCTCTGTTCTGGTACAGATCTACTACACCCCTCCTCTCAGGATCCCTCCCTCTGTTCTGGTACAGATCTACTAGTCACACCCCTCCTCTCAGGATCCCTCCCTCTGTTCTGGTACAGATCTACTACACCCCTCCTCTCAGGATCCCTCCCTCTGTACTGGTACAGATCTACTACACCCCTCCTCTCAGGATCCCTCCCTCTGTTCTGGTACAGATCTACTACACCCCTCCTCTCAGGATCCCTCCCTCTGTTCTGGTACAGATCTACTACACCCCTCCTCTCAGGATCCCTCCCTCTGTTCTGGTACAGATCTACTACACCCCTCCTCTCAGGATCCCTCCCTCTGTTCTGGTACAGATCTACTAGTCACACCACTCCTCTCAGGATCCCTCCCTCTGTTGTGGTACAGATCTACTACACCCCTCCTTTCAGGATCCCCCCCCTTGTCCGGCTACAGATCTACTACACCCCTCCTCTCAGGATATCTCCCTCTGTACTGGTACAGATCTACTACACCCCTCCTCTCAGGATCCCTCCCTCTGTACTGGTACAGATCTACTACACCCCTCCTCTCAGGATCCATCCCTCTGTACTGGTACAGATCTACTACACCCCTCCTCTCAGGATCCCTCCCTCTGTTCTGGTACAGATCTACTACACCCCTCCTCTCAGGATCCATCCCCCTTGACCCATCTTCCTCTACTTTCTTCACTGCCTCAGCATATGTCAACTTCTGCATTACTCTAACCCTGGAAACCTCAACCTGCCTCTCTCACACGGGACATTTCTGATCCCCAGTCCCATCGGCATCCCTGCAGTTAACACATATCACTACTTTCCCCAATGCTACACATTCCTTTGTCTCATCCCCTTCGGCACACTTCTCACACCTAGGAACCTTCCTCCTACACACTGCTGCCACCTGCCCATAAGCTTGACACCTGTAACAACGTAATGTATTCGGCACAAAAGCTCGTACAGGTTAACTCCTATATCCTAACATCACTTTTGAGGGGGAAAGACTCAACGTCATAACTCAAAAGAACAGACTACGACTCTTCTGTTTCACCATTCACACCATTCACACATTCATGTCTGCGTTACACCAAATGATGAGCATCACAAACACCAGGAATCTTCCCCTTCAGTTGGTCAGCTTTCACATTTACCTCTACCCCAGTAATCAGTCCTTTCAATGGTGCCCTTTTCTTGAGAGCAAAACAATTCACATCTCTTGCCCCCATTCATTTAACACGAAGCGCCTACTCCCTCTGACCAGCAGAAACACAAACAATTATCACAAGACAGCTTCTGGTTCCCCTCACAGATTCCACAGCACCCAACTCTGTTTTCACCCACCCTGAACCCACAAATGGATCAGCCAAAAGGCAGGGGTCCACTTTTTCCAAAAACGTCACTCCTACTATCATAGAATCATCTTTATCCTGACCCTCAGTACAAGCCTCGGGCTCTGAGAACATCACCACACATTCCACCTCCGATACTTCGCCCTCATTCACTTCATTTTCTCCTTCTGTCTTCGATCCGGCGCTCTGCTTATATTTTCTACCACTTTAACAACTCATCTCCCTTTTTTCCACCATTTTTTAACCAACTCAAGCTCACCCTCTTCCTCCCTCTTTAGACCTCCTTTGCCTCTCTTTTTCCCTCCTCCGTGTTCCGAGTATACGCTACCGTTCAAAAGTTTGGAGTAACTTAGAAATGTCCTTCTTTTTGAAAGAAAAGCACATTTTTTGGCCATTAAAATAACATCAAATTGATCAGAAATACAGTATAGACATTGTTAAGGTTCTAAATGATTATTGTAGCTGGAAACGGCTGATTTTTAATGGAATATCTACATAGGCGTACAGAGGCCCATTATCAGCAACCATCACTTTTGTGTTCCAATGGCACATTGTGTTAGCTAATCCAAGTTTATAATTTTAAAAGGCTAATTGATCATTAGAAAACCCTTTTGCAATTATGTTAGCACAGCTGAAAACTGTTGTCCTGATTAAAGAAGCAATAAAACTGGCCTTCTCTAGACTAGTTGAGTATCTGGAGCATCAGCATTTGTGGGTTCGATTACAGGCTCAAAATGGCCAGAAACTGTCACGATCGTGTGGGGGATTGACGGACCAAAACGCAGCATTTGGAAAATAAGCCATCTTCCTTTTATTTTGAAGAAGGAAAAATGAAACAAAACACTTACAAACTAACCAAAACAATAAACGACCGTGAAGCTAATAAACGATGTGCACACACACAGGCTACAAACGTTCAGACATAGACAATTACCCACACCAAACTAAAGCCTATGGCTACCTTAAATATGGCTCCCAATCAGAGACAACTGAAATCAGCTGTCTCTAATTGGGAACCCATTCAAGCAACCATAGACTTTCCTAGACAACTACACCCAACATAGACACAGCTAGACACATACACTCAACACAAACCTATACACTACACCCAACACCCCCTTTACCATATAACCACCCAAAACACAAACATTCCCCATGTCACACCCCGACCTAACTAAAATAATAAAGAAAACAAAGAATACTAAGGCCAGAGCGTGACAGAAACAAAGACTTTCTTCTGAAACTCGTCAGTCTATTCTTGTTCTGAGAAATGAAGGCTATTCCATGCGCGAAATTGCCAAGAAACTGAAAATCTCATACAACGCTGTGTACTACTCCCTTCACAGAACAGTGCAAATGTCACGTTCCTGACCTGTTTTCTCTTGTTTTGGTATGTGTTTAGTTGGTCAGGGCGTGAGTTGGGGTGGGTAGTCTATGTGTTGTGTTTCTATGTTGGGTTTAATGTGTTGCCTGATATGGTTCTCAATTAGAGGCAGGTGTTTGACGTTTTCTCTGATTGAGAACCATATTAAGGTAGGCTGTTCTCACTGTTTGTTTGTGGGTGATTGTCTTCCGTGTTTGTGTTCGTCACTACACGGGACTGTTTCGTTTGTTTAGTCTGTTCCTGTTCGTAAGTTCTTCGTGTTATTATGTAAGTTCGCATGTTCAGGTCTGTTTAACGTTGTTTGTTGTTTTGTAGTTTGTTCAAGTGTATTTTCGTCTTCGTTATTATTATTAAAATCATCATGTCTACATACCTCGCTGCGTGTTGGTCCGATCCATGCTCCTCCTCGTCTGAGGAGGAGAACGACGTCAGCAGCCGTTACAGCAAACTGGCTCTAACCAGAATAGAAAGAGTGGGAGGCCCCGGTGCACAACTGAGCAAGAGGACAAGTACATTAGAGTGTCTAGTTTGAGAAACAGACGCCTCTTCCCTCCTACAATGACCCAACGCACAGCTCCAAACTCCAAAGCATTAACTATGCAGTAACTATTGGTTACTGCAAGTGTATATATCTTTTTTGAAATATTCTTTCTTGCTGACATGACAAATATGGAGAACTACAGTTGGAAAGTATTCAGACCCTTTTACTTTTTCATCATTTAGTTACATTTAATTTAGATTCAATAAAAACATTTCCTCATCAATCTACACACAATACCCCATAATGACATCACAATACCCCGTAATGACATCACAATACCCCATAATGACATCACAATACCCCATAATGACATTACAATACCCCATAATGACAAAGCAAATACAGGTTTTTACAAATGTTTGTAAATGTATTAAAAAATTAAAAACAGAAATACTTTATTTGCATAATTATTCAGACCCTTTGCTATCAGACTTCGAAATTGAGCTCAGGTGCATCCTGTTTCCATTAATCAGCCTTGAGATGTTTCTACAACTTGATTGGAGTCCACCTGTGGTAAATTCAATTGATTGGACATGATTTGCAAAAGGCACACACCTGTCTATATAAGGTCCCACACAGTTGTCAGAGCAAAAACCAAGCCATTAAGTTCAAGGAATTGTCCGTAGAGCTCTGAGACAGGATTGTGTCGAGGCACAGATCTGGGAAAGGGTAGCAAAACATTTCTGCAGCATTGAAGGTCCCCAAGAACACAGTGGCCTCCATCATTCTTAAATGGAAGAAGTTTGGAACCACTAAGACTCTACCAAGAGCTGGCAGACCGGTCAAACTGAGCAATCGGGGGAGAAGAGCCTGGGTCAGGGAGGTGACCAAGAACCCGATTGTCACTCTGACAGAGTTCCAGAGTTCCTCTGTGGAGATTAGAGAACCTTCCAGAAGGACAACCATCTCTGCAGCAATCCACCAATCAGGCCTTTATGGTAGAGTGGCCAGACGGAAGTCACTCCTCAGTAAAAGGCACCTGATAGGCCACTTGGAGTTTGCCAAAAGGCACCTAAAGGACTCTCAGACCATGAAAGACAAGTTTCTCTGGTCTGATTAAACCAAGATTGAATTCGTTGACCTGAATGCTAAGCGTCACGTATGGATTAAACCTGTCACAATCCCTACGGTGAAGCACGGTGGTGGCAGCATCATGCTTTGGGGATGTTTTTCAGCGGCAGGGACTGGGAGACTAGTCAGGATCGAGGGAAAGATGAACAGAGCAATGTACAGAGAGATCCTTGATGAAAACCGGCTCCAGACCTCAGACTGGGGAGAAGGTTCACCTTCCAACAGGACAACGACCCTAAGCACACAGCCAATGCAGGAGTGGCTTTGGGACAAATCTCTGAATGTCCTTGAGTGGCCCAGCCAGAGTCCGGACTTGAACCTGATCAAACATTTCTGGAGAGACCTGAAAATAGCTGTGCAGGGATGCTCCATATCCAACCTGACAGAGCTTGAGAGGATCTGCAGAGAAGAATAGGAGAAACTCCCCAAATTCAGGTGTGCCAAGCTTGTAGCATCATACCCAAGAAGACTTGAGGCTGTAATCTTTGCCAAAGGTGCTTCAACAAAGTACTGAGTAAAGGGTCTGAATACTTATGTAAATGTCATATTTCACCTTCTCATTTTTAATAAATTTGCTAAAAAATCTAAACCTGTTTTTGCTTTGTCAAAATTGGGTATTGTGTGTAGATTGAAAATAACTATTTAATCCATTTTAGAAAAATGCTGTAACGTAACAAAATATTTAAAAAGTTGAAGGGGTCTGAATACTTTCCGAATCATGATGGAAACAGGTAGTTTCGGTAGGCTCCAGGTTTATAAATGCCTACAGACAATGTGTTCGTTCGACATGGTGGGATATTTCTTTGTTGTTGGTTAAATTAATTATTGCGAGAAATGGCGGTGAAAAAGCCCTTATGCGCAAATATTGAAATAAAATCCATCTTATTGAAAGTAAACTTGGAAGTCACGCGATGATATGGTGGTGTGGTCCTCCCACTACAACTCCGGAAGCCGTTTCTCAGGCTACAGATTAAATAAATTATGATGAACTTCACAGGGTGGTGAAATTTGTAAGAAATTGTAATAGATACTGGAAACTAGTAATAACAACTTCTCAACATAAGCCATCTTTTATACAAAATACACATACTCCTCATTTCTCTTGGACATATGCTGGACTCATTAAGACACCAACTACAGACACACACAACTCCCCTCCCCCATGACAACCACAGACACACACAACTCAATGTTGGAGCACAAAACAAAGAACTATCTCAGGAACCAATGGAACGTTGACACCAGGCCTGATCAGGACTACCCAAGACCCAGATCGACCAATCAGAAGGCCAGACTACAAGATCAACCTACTTTGCTTGTTGTCTATATAAAACTGTACAACTGTTTAGAGCGGTCTCTCTTCCGACGATTCTATACGAGTCAGACAGAAGGAGCCGTGCTGCACGATTTGCCAGATATCCTCACACTGAATAAAACTGTCTTACTAAATACTGTTCCGCCCTGTCCTATTGACTTGGTCTCATTTCTCTAGTAACGAATCATCAACAAAGTGCACGGTGATCTTTATTCTCCTTTCCAATACATATTGAGGGTCTGATTCTGGTGACATGATGATCGATGCTTGACCGCCATTTGACAAATAAAGATATTCGCCGTATGCGGGGGGGGGGGGGGGGGCTTAGGGCGATTCTAAAATACTAGAATTAGATTCTAAAATATTATTAGAACATTAGGTTAAAAAAAATGCAATATACCTATCGTCATTAATATAATATTTTATTTACAATGTACAAATAAAACTAACGGTTTCTTTTTCATTTCTTGTTTTTATTCATGAATAAAATCATGGAGAACAAAACAAATGTAAATGTTTGTACCGACAGAATATCATTATAGAGTGTTCATTAATTAAATACATTCTCCAATTGCAATGTCTGCCTATTGTCTCAATACAATTTTTAAATGTATTAAAATGTTTATTTTAAATGTTTAATACCTTCAAACACCAAAAATAGGCATATCTAACTCAAGAATAGCCTATGGCATCGTCACTGTCAATCGTGAATGATAATTCTTCACGTTTTACCAGTGAAATGTCCAAACTGCGCCCTGCACGCCAAGCATTTGATCTCAATCAGTTTTATGGGAATAGCCTATGCATTGAGATTTTCTTGAATGACCGTTTCGTAAGAAAGTTTTTTTTAAACTTTCGCCTAAAATGACGCGGGGGGGGGGAATCTAACTGCCTGTAGCTCAGGACCTGAAGCAAGGATATTCAAATTCTTGATACCATTTGAAAGGAAACACTTTGAAGTTTGTGGAAATGGGAAATTCATGTAGGAGAATATAACACATTAGATCTGGTAAAATATATTTTTTCCCCCTCATCTTTGAAAATGCTAGAGAAAGGCCATAATGAACTATTCCAGGTTAGGCGCAATTTAGATTTTGTCCACTAGATGGCAGCAGTGTATGTGCAAAGTTTTAGACTGATCCAATGAACCATTGTATTTCTGTTCAAAATGTTGTATCGAGACTGCCCAAATGTGCCTATGTAACAGGGTTATATTGGTGATTCCCCACTTTATCGTTAAGCCAATGTTTTTTTGGTTTTAGTTTTGTCTTGCCTTTACCTCCTCAACACGGGATCTTATTGGCTGGTTTGAGTAGCTTGCTTACGAGGGAAGATGTTTCAGTTAGAATCGTCCCAGTGAACAAGCACCAAACCAGCGGTGAGTTGTTGGTTGCAAAGCGCTGTACTCAAAAGTGATTTGTATACTCCCAAGTGATGATTTAAATGTACAATTTATATCAATTTGTTTGTGAATGTTATTAGAACACCACACATAAGATGCAGAGTTTTTTGGTGAATATTTGTTGTGCATTTTGTTGTAGAAGATTCCAGCTAATACTAGCTAGCAATTTACTGTGTCTGGTGGGGAGGTTCGTATATTTTGTACAGTGCGTGAGTTCCTATCAGGTACATTGTTAAAGATATTATATTGTATATTGTAATTGTATTATTTTGGTAACTACATGGCCCAGTGAACAAGCACCAAACTAGCGTGCGTGAGTGCAGAGTTTGGATGGTGAGCCGTGCATTGCATGACGTGTAATTTTGTGCTGTTTCTATCAGAATAAATCTCCATGACTGGTGCTACAAGAGTTCGTATCGATGATTGATTGTGTCGATGATTGATTGTGTCGATGATTGATTGTGTCGATGATTGATTGTACACAAACACAAGAAGAGTACTGTTGCACCGTACTCAAGAAAGAGACCTGCTGCTTTAGTAACTCAAGGATGTTTTTTTAAATTAAGGATTTTTTTTTTTTTTACATTGTTTGCAAACTGATATGTAACACAAAGTAATGCAAAAATAACATGCAAAACCGGCAAATATTGTTTTATTTTTTGGGGGGGGATTAAATATTATTTTTTTGCTAAACAGGTGGGCCACCACTGACTGTAGCACAGAGGAGGCTGGTGGGAGGAGCTATAGTAGGAAAGACTCATTGTAATGGCTGGAATGGAATGAATGGAAGGGTATCTGTTTGACTCCGTTCCATAATTCCACTCCAGTCATTACAATGAGCTTTTCCTACTATAGCTCAGATCCAGTTGATGAACTGTACTTCCTCCTCAGTTAGCTTTCACACAGGAGTTCAGACTAGATGGTCCCAGGTAGCTCAGTTAGCTTTCACACAGGAGTTCAGACTAGATGGTCCCAGGTAGCTCAGTTAGCTTTCACACAGGAGTTCAGACTAGATGGTCCCAGGTAGCTCTGTTGGAGATGAGGGGGGAGGAGAAACAGGGGGGAGGAGACGCAGGGGGGAAGGAGACGCAGGGGGAAGGAGACGTGGAGGGGAAGGAGATGCGGGGGGAAGGAGACACAGGGGGGATGGAGACGCGGGGGGGATGGAGACGCAGGGGGGGTGGAGACGCAGGGGGGGTGGAGATGCGGGGGGGTTGGAGACGCGGGGGGGTTGGAGACGCAGGGGGGTAGGAGACGGAGGGGGGGATGGAGATGCAGGGGGGGATGGAGACGCAGGGGGGGAGGAGACGCAGGGGGGAAGGAGACACAGGGGGGAAGGAGACGCGGGGGGGTTGGAGACGCAGGGGGGGTTGGAGACGCAGGGGGATTGAGACACAGGGGGGAAGGAGACGCAGGGGGGAGGAGACGCAGGGGGGAAGGAGACGAGGGGGGGAAGGAGACGAGGGGGGGAAAGTGACGCGGGGGGGAAAGGGACGTGGGGGGGAAAGAGACGAGGAGGGGAAGGAGACGAGGGGGGGAAGGAGACGAGGGGGGGAGGAGATGGGAGGGAAGGAGACGCGGGGGGGGAAGGAGACGTGGGGGGGAAAGAGACGAGGAGGGGAAGGAGACGAGGGGGGGAAGGAGATGGAGGAGGGGAAGGAGACGCGGGGGGGAAGGAACCGATAAAGAAATAAGGACACATATAGAACGAATGAGGGATTGAAAGACAGAAGAGGACATTGAGAGACAAAGAACGGCTTAAAAGAGGAAGAGCTTGGTGACTGATTCCCGTAGCCGCGAGCCAAAGCCACGTTTAGCCACAAAAGAGACTATTTAATCTGGTGATTATCCGAAGGATCTCTGGTCTGTAAGTGAAGTGCTCTGAACCGGGATTTTGGTTTCCCCTTTCTTGAACCGGCCGAGTGCCATTCTGTGAACATTAAATATATCGGTTAGATTTTTTTGCGACTTCAAAAAGCCGACTCTTCCTCTGTTTACACCATCCTTCGCTACCACATAGATCAGAACCCCTCTGGACCGATCACACTGTGTGGGTTAGGTCAAACATGGCTTCTTCAGGCATGTATAGAAACAGACTATTCTCTATTACTGCAGTCTCGAGAGGATCTTTATAGCGTACCTACGATAGATGTCACATCTTTATGGCATGTCAAATGATCTATTGTGGATTTCTGGTGACCATTAAAAATGGTGTGCATGTGTGTTTGCGCATTAATGCGTACACGAATCAGAGAACCACAGCACCACGACAAATTTAGTTCTGGACTTTTTATTGAAAGACAGACAGACCTTATACGAATAAGTACAGGTGACAGAGGCCAACATCTGAGAGGGTCTGAAGAAGTTTACAGAAAGAAACAAAGATATTATTCACATCAGAAGAAGATGAACAAAAGCAGTAGAATCAATCAAAACCAGTCAACAAGGGCCTCCCGAGTGGTGCAGTGGTTTAAGGCTGTGCCACTAGAGATCCTGGTTCGAGTCCAGGCTCTGCCACAGCCGGCCGTGACCGGGAGACCCATGGGGCGGGCGCACAATTGGCCCAGTGTCGTCCGGGTTAGGGGAGGATTGTCCTTGTCCCATCGCGCACTAGCGACTGCTTGTGGCGGGCCGGGAGCAGTGCACGCTGACACGGTGTTTCCTCCGACACATTGGTGCGGCTGACTTCCGGGTTAAGTGGGCATTGTGTTGGGTTGTGTTTCGGAGGAAGCACTGCTCTCGACCTTTGCCTCTCCCGATGTCCGTACGGGAGTTGCATCGATGAGACAAGACTGTAACTACCAATTGGATACCACGAAATTGGGGAGAAAAATGGGTAAAAAACAAAAAATTAAAAAATTAAAAAACTGTCAACAGATCAGGGAAAAGGAACAGTAAAATACTGTTTGGGATAATTTGTGTGTCAAAGAACAGTGTCTTACATACATACGAGGTCAGTCAGTGTATATGAACATCAACATCACCTCTGGTTTTACTATAGGGTTTTCTGTACAAGTGGACATTCTATAGGACATACCCAACTAGTCGTGATCATGTGTTTACAAACTCAACAATAGTTATAGAAACCAAAAAAGGACAAATACACAAAAAAGTTGACGGGAAATGGATTGATTTGAAAGAGTCTCCGTCCTAAATTACACCCTATTCAGTGTTTCCCAACTCCAGTCCTCCACTAACCCCAACAGCCCAACTCCAGTCCTCCAGTACCCCCAACAGCCCAACTCCAGTCCTCCACTAACAGGCTATTGGAGGACTGGAGTTGGGCTGTTGGGGGTAGTGAAGGACTGGAGTTGGGCTGTTGGGGGTACTGGAGTTGGGCTGTTGGGGGTAGTGGAAGACTGGAGTTGGCCTGTTGGGGGTAGTGGAGGACTGGAGTTGGGCTGTTGGGGGTACTGGAGGACTGGAGATGGGCGGTTGGGGGTCCTGAAGGACTGGAGTTGGGCTGTTGGGGGTACTGAAGGACTGGAGTTGGGCTGTTGGGGGTACTGGAGTTGGGCTGTTGGGGGTAGTGGAGGACTGGAGTTGGGCTGTTGGGGGTAGTGGAGGACTGGAGTTGGGCTGTTGGGGGTACTGGAGGACTGGAGTTGGGCTGTTGGGGGTAATGGAGGACTGGAGTTGGGCTGTTGGGGGTAATGGAGGACTGGAGTTGGGCGGTTGCGGGTACTGGAGTTGGGCTGTTGGGGGTCTGGAGGACTGGAGTTGGACTGTTGGGGGTACTGGATGACTGGAGTTGGACTGTTGGGGGTACTGGATGACTGGAGTTGGGCTGTTGGGGGTACTGGAGGACTGGAGTTGGACTGTTGGGGGTACTGGATGACTGGAGTTGGGCTGTTGGGGGTACAGGAGGACTGGAGTTGGGCTGTTGGGGGTACAGGAGGACTGGAGTTGGGCTGTTGGGGGTAGTGGAGGACAGGAGTTGGACTGTTGGGGGTACAGGAGGACTGGAGTTGGGCTGTTGGGGGTAGTGGAGGACAGGAGTTGGGCTGTTGGGGGTACTGGAGGACTGGAGTTGGGCGGTTGGGGGTACTGGAGGACTGGAGTTGGACTGTTGGGGGTAGTGGAGGACTGGAGTTGGGCTGTTGGGGGTACAGGAGGACTGGAGTTGGACTGTTGGGGGTAGTGGAGGACAGGAGTTGGGCTGTTGGGGGTACTGGAGGACTGGAGTTGGGCTGTTGGGGGTAGTGGAGGACAGGAGTTGGGCTGTTGGGGTACTGGAGGACTGGAGTTGGACTGTTGGGGGTACTGAAGGACTGGAGTTGGGCTGTTGGGGGTACAGGAGGACTGGAGTTGGGCTGTTGGGGGTAGTGGAGGACTGGAGTTGGGCTGTTGGGGGTACTGGAGGACTGGAGTTGGGCTGTTGGGGGTACTGGAGGACTGGAGTTGGACTGTTGGGGGTACTGAAGGACTGGAGTTGGGCTGTTGGGGGTACAGGAGGACTGGAGTTGGGCTGTTGGGGGTACTGAAGGACTGGAGTTGGGCTGTTGGGGGTACTGGAGTTGGGTTCTTGGGGGTAGTGGAGGACTGGAGTTGGGCTGTTGGGGGTAGTGGAGGACTGGAGTTGGGCTGTTGGGGGTAGTGGAGGACTGGAGTTGGGCTGTTGGGGGTACTGAAGGACTGGAGTTGGGCTGTTGGGGGTAGTGGAGGACTGGAGTTGGGCTGTTGGGGGTCTGGAGGACTGGAGTTGGGCGGTTGGGGGTACTGGAGGACTGGAGTTGGACTGTTGGGGGTACTGGATGACTGGAGTTGGGCTGTTGGGGGTACAGGAGGACTGGAGTTGGGCTGTTGGGGGTAGTGGAGGACTGGAGTTGGACTGTTGGGGGTAGTGGAGGACTGGAGTTGGGCTGTTGGGGGTAGTGGAGGACTGGAGTTGGGCTGTTGGGGGTACTGAAGGACTGGAGTTGGGCGGTTGGGGGTAGTGGAGGACTGGAGTTGGGCTGTTGGGGTTAGTGAAGGACTGGAGTTGGGCTGTTGGGGGTAGTGGAGGACTGGAGTTGGGCTGTTGGGGGTAGTGGAGGACTGGAGTTGGGCTGTTGGGGGTACAGGAGGACTGGAGTTGGGCTGTTGGGGGTAGTGGAGGACTGGAGTTGGGCTGTTGGGGGTACTGAAGGACTGGAGTTGGGCGGTTGGGGGTACTGAAGGACTGGAGTTGGGCTGTTGGGGGTGCTGGATGACTGGAGTTGGGCTGTTGGGGGTAGTGGAGGACTGGAGTTGGGCTGTTGGGGGTACTGAAGGACTGGAGTTGGGCGGTTGGGGGTAATGGAGGACTGGAGATGGGCGGTTGGGGGTACTGGAGTTGGGTTCTTGGGGGTAGTGGAGGACTGGAGTTGGGCTGTTGGGGGTAGTGGAGGACTGGAGTTGGGCTGTTGGGGGTACTGAAGGACTGGAGTTGGGCTGTTGGGGGTACTGGAGTTGGGCTGTTGGGGGTAGTGGAGGACTGTAGTTGGGCGGTTGGGGGTAGTGGAGGACTGGAGTTGGGCTGTTGGGGGTAGTGGAGGACTGGAGTTGGGCTGTTGGGGGTAGTGGAGGACTGGAGTTGGGCTGTTGGGGGTAGTGGAGGACTGGAGTTGGGCGGTTGGGGGTACTGAAGGACTGGAGTTGGGCTGTTGGGGGTACTGGAGTTGGGCTGTTGGGGGTACTGGAGTTGGGCTGTTGGGGGTAGTGGAGGACTGTAGTTGGGCGGTTGGGGGTAGTGGAGGACTGGAGTTGGGCTGTTGGGGGTACTGAAGGACTGGAGTTGGGCTGTTGGGGGTACTGAAGGACTGGAGTTGGGCTGTTGGGGGTACTGGAGTTGGGCTGTTGGGGGTAGTGGAGGACTGTAGTTGGGCGGTTGGGGGTAGTGGAGGACTGGAGTTGGGCTGTTGGGGGTAGTGGAGGACTGGAGTTGGGCTGTTGGGGGTAGTGGAGGACTGGAGTTGGGCTGTTGGGGGTAGTGGAGGACTGGAGTTGGGCTGTTGGGGGTAGTGGAGGACTGGAGTTGGGCTGTTGGGGGTACTGGAGGACTGGAGTTGGGCGGTTGGGGGTACAGGAGGACTGTAGTTGGGTGGTTGCGGGTACTGGAGTTGGGCTGTTGGGGGTCTGGAGGACTGGAGTTGGGCTGTTGGGGGTCTGGAGGACTGGAGTTGGGCTGTTGGGGGTAGTGGAGGACTGGAGTTGGGCTGTTGGGAGGACTGGAGTTGGGCTGTTGGGGGTACTGGGGGACTGGAGTTGGCCTGTTGGGGGTAGTGGAGGACTGGAGTTGGGCTGTTGGGGGTAGTGGAGGACTGGAGTTGGGCTGTCGGGGGTACTGGAGGACTGGAGTTGGGCGGTTGGGGTTACTGAAGGCCTGGAGTTGGGCTGTTGGGGGTACTGGAGGACTGGAGTTGGGAAACACTGCCCTACATTGTGCACTACTTGGGGTCCGGTCAAAAGAAGCACACTATATTGAAAATGGAGTGCATGCTGGGACAAAGAGACTCTCTACAGGGGACAGGCCTTAGTTTAATAATAACCCTTTTAGGATCAGATCATGACAAAAGATTAATCTATTCAGTTATTTACAGTTCGGGAGGGATTAATAAAGGAGATGACAAGACGAGTAGAGGAGAGGAGAGGGAGAGTAGAGTAGAGTAGAGGGAGCGGGAGAGGGAGAGGAGAGGAGAGGAGAGGAGAGGAGAGGGAGAGGGAGAGGGAGAGGGAGAGGGAGAGGGAGAGGAGAGGGAGAGGGAGAGGGAGAGGGAGAGGGAGAGGGAGAGGAGAGGAGAGGGAGAGGGAGAGGGAGAGGAGAGGAGAGGAGAGGAGAGGGAGAGGGAATCAGTCATGTATATAGTAAAGTAGACTGTCCACATCATCCTGTCACTGCCCTCCTTTGTTGAGAGACTCAACCTCCTCTGTTGAGAGACTCAACCTCCTCTGTTGAGAGACTCAACCTCCTCTGTTGAGAGACTCAACCTCCTCCGTTGAGAGACTCAACCTCCTCCGTTGAGAGACTCAACCTCCTCCGTTGAGAGACTCAACCTCCTCCGTTGAGACTCAACCTCCTCTGTTGAGAGACTCAACCTCCTCCGTTGAGAGACTCAACCTCCTCCGTTGAGAGACTCAACCTCCTCTGTTGAGACTCAACCTCCTCTGTTGAGAGACTCAACCTCCTCTGTTGAGAGACTCAACCTCCTCCGTTGAGAGACTCAACCTCCTCTGTTGAGACTCAACCTCCTCTGTTGAGAGACTCAACCTCCTCCGTTGAGAGACTCAACCTCCTCTGTTGAGACTCAACCTCCTCTGTTGAGACTCAACCTCCTCCGTTGAGAGACTCAACCTCCTCTGTTGAGACTTAACCTCCTCTGTTGAGACTCAACCTCCTCTGTTGAGACTCAACCTCCTCTGTTGAGACTCAACCTCCTCCGTTGAGAGACTCAACCTCCTCTGTTGAGACTCAACCTCCTCTGTTGAGACTTAACCTCCTCTGTTGAGACTCAACCTCCTCTGTTGAGACTCAACCTCCTCTGTTGAGAGACTCAACCTCCTCTTTTGAGACTCAACCTCCTCTGTTGACCTCCTCTGTTGAGAGACTCAACCTCCTCCGTTGAGCTTTACAATCAGGGGTGGGATCAATTCCATTTCACTCCAATCAATTCAGGAGATTAATCTGAATTCAATTCATTTCTGATTCAAATGAATTGAACAATCCAGAGTGCGAATCTTAATGTGACATTCGGGGGGGATAATTTTTTATTTATTGAACAGTAAAGATTTTTTTTAATTAACTTTTAATTTTGAATTTCTCCAAAATAAGTCCAGCATCCAGACAGTACACTGGGCACCAGCCATTTGAGGAAGGGAAAGAGACATCTATTAGGAATGACATTCGATGATTGTCATTGAATCTACACCAATCTTGTAGCCTGAATTAATGTGCGCGTCTTGCTGACAAAATGACCTTTTTTTTTGTAGAAAAAGGGCTGAGGTACGGGACTGTCCCAGGATGACACCTGGGGGGGGGGGGGGGGGGGGTTGCTTGTCTCATTTGGAATACGCTTGTATTTAATACTTACTCATTTAGCAAGTACAGATCGCATTAAAAAAATGGGTCAATTTGGGGTCGATTCAATGGAATCCCCCCCCCCCCCAAAACAACGCGGGAACACCTGAAAACTATCGTAATGTCATCACGGGACCGGACAAAATCTCAACCAATCATACAAGTCTATGTTTCACAAGTTTGGACATCAAAGAACAGAAGAGTAGAGTACAGTAGAGTACAGTAGAGTACAGTAGAGTATAGTACAGTAGAATACAGTACAGAACAGTAGAATACAGTACAGTAGAATACAGTACAGTACAGTAGAATAGAGTACAGAACAGAACAATAGAATACAGTACAGAACAGTAGAATACAGTACAGTAGAATACAGTACAGTACAGTACAGTAGAATTCAGTACAGAATAGTAGAATAGAGTACAGAACAGAACAATAGAATAGAATACAGTAGAGTACAGTACAGAACAGTAGAATACAGTAGAATACAGTACAGTACAGAACAGTAGAGTACAGTACAGAACAGTAGAATACAGTAGAATGCAGTACAGTACAGAACAGTAGAGTACAGTACAGAACAGTAGAATACAGTAGAGTACAGTACAGAACAGTACAGAACAGTAGAATACAGTACAGTAGAATACAGTACAGAACAGTAGAACACAGTACAGTAGAATACAGTACAGTACAGAACAGTAGAGTACAGTACAGAACAGTAGAATAGAGTACAGAACAGAACAATAGAATAGAATACAGTAGAGTACAGTACAGTACAGTAGAATACAGTACAGTACAGAACAATAGAATACAGTAGAGTACAGAACAGTAGAATAGAATACAGAACAGAACAATAGAATACAGTAGAATACAGTACAGAACAGAACAGTAGAATACAGTACAGAACAGTAGAATACAGTAGAGTACAGTACAGTACAGTAGAATACAGTACAGTACAGAACAATAGAATACAGTAGAGTACAGTACAGTACAGTAGAATACAGTACAGAACAGAACAGTAGAATACAGTAGAATGCAGTACAGTAGAATACAGTAGAATACAGTAGAATACAGAACAGTAGAATACAGTAGAATACAGTACAGAACAGTAGAATACAGTAGAATGCAGTACAGTAGAATACAGTAGAATACAGAACAGTAGAATAGAGTAGAATACAGAACAGTAGAATACAGTAGAATACAGTATAGAACAGTAGAATACAGTAGAATACAGAACAGTAGAATACAGTAGAATACAGAACAGTAGAATACAGTAGAATACAGAACAGTAGAATACAGTAGAATACAGTACAGAACAATAGAATACAGTAGAATACAGAACAGTAGAATACAGTAGAATACAGTACAGAACAATAGAATACAGTAGAATACAGAACAGTAGAATATAGTAGAATACAGTACAGTACAGTAGAATACAGTATAGTACAGTAGAATACAGTACAGAACAGTAGAATACAGTACAGAACAGTAGAATAGAATACAATAGAATACAGTACAGTACAGTAGAATACAGTACAGTAGAATACAGTACAGTACAGAACAGTAGAATACAGTAGAGTATAGCACAGTAGAATACAGTACAGTACAGTAGAATACAGTACAGTACAGAACAATAGAATACAGTAGAATACAGTACAGTACAGTACAGTAGAATACAGTAGAGTATAGCACAGTAGAATACAGTATAGTACAGTAGAATACAGTACAGTACAGAACAGTAGAATACAGTAGAGTATAGCACAGTAGAATACAGTACAGTACAGTAGAATACAGTACAGTAGAATACAGTACAGTAGAAAACAGTACAGTACAGTAGAATACAGTACAATAGAATACAGTACAGTAGAATACAGTACAGAACAATAGAATACAGTAGAATACAGTACAGAACAATAGAATACAGTAGAATACAGTACAGTACAGTAGAATACAGTATAGAACAGTAGAATACAGTACAGTATAGAACAGTAGAATACAGTACAGTACAGTAGAATACAGTATAGAACAGTAGAATACAGTACAGTATAGAACAGTAGAATACAGTACAGTACAGAACAGTAGAATACAGTAGAGTATAGCACAGTAGAATACAGTACAGTAGAATACAGTACAGAACAGTAGAATAGAGTACAGTAGAATACAGTACAGTACAGTAAAATACAGTACAGTAGAAAACAGTACAGTACAGTTGAATACAGTACAGTAGAATACAGTACAGAACAGTAGAATAGAGTACAGTAGAATACAGTACAGTACAGTAAAATACAGTACAGTAGAAAACAGTACAGTACAGTTGAATACAGTACAGTAGAATACAGTATAGAACAGTAGAATACAGTACAGTACAGAACAGTAGAATACAGTAGAGTATAGCACAGTAGAATACAGTACAGTAGAATACAGTACAGTACAGTAGAATACAGTACAGTACAGTAGAATAGAGTACAGTAGAATACAGTACAGTAGAATACAGTAGAATACAGTACAGTACAGTAGAATACAGTAGAATACAGTAAAGAACAGTAGAATACAATACAGTACAGAACAGTAGAATACAGTAGAGTACAGTAGAATACAGTAGAATACAGTAAAGAACAGTACAGTACAGAACAGTAGAATACAGTAGAGTACAGTAGAATACAGTAGAATACAGTAAAGAACAGTACAGTACAGAACAGTAGAATACAGTAGAGTACAGTAGAATACAGTAGAATACAGTAGAGTACAGTAGAATACAGTAAAGAACAGTAGAGTAGAATAGAATACAGTACAGTACAGAACAGTAGAATACAGTACAGTACAGAACAGTAGAATACAGTAGAGTACAGTAGAATACAGTAGAATACAGTAGAGTACAGTAGAATACAGTAGAATACAGTAAAGAACAGTAGAGTACAGAACAGTAGAATACAGTACAGTACAGAACAGTAGAATACAGTACAGTACAGAACAGGAGAATACAGTACAGTAGAATACAGTACAGTACAGAACAGTAGAATACAGTAGAATACAGTAGAATACAGTAGAATACAGTAAAGAACAGTACAGTACAGAACAGTAGAATACAGTACAGTACAGAACAGTAGAATACAGTAGAATACAGTAGAATACAGTACAGAACAGTAGAATACAGTACAGAACAGTGGAATACAGTACAGAACAGAACAGGAGAATACAGTACAGAACAGAACAGTAGAATACAGTACAGTACAGAACAGTAGAATACAGTAGAATACAGTACAGAACAGTACAGAACAGTAGAATACAGTACAGTACAGTACAGGAGAATACAGTACAGTACAGTACAGGAGAATACAGTACAGTACAGTACAGTAGAATACAGTACAGTACAGTACGGGAGTATACAGTAGAATACAGTAGAGTACAGTAGAATACAGTACAGTAGAATACAGTAGAATACAGTACAGTACAGAACAGAATACTACAGTAGAATAAAGTACAGAACAGTAGAATACAGTAGAATACAGTACAGTACAGAACAGAAGAATACAGTACAGTAGAATACAGTACAGTACAGTAGAATATAGTACAGTACAGTAGAATACAGTACAGTACAGAACAGTAGAATACAGTACAGTAGAATACAGTACAGTACAGTAGAATATAGTACAGTACAGTAGAATACAGTACAGTAGAGAACAGTAGAATACAGTACAGTAGAATACAGTACAGTACAGTAGAATATAGTACAGTACAGTAGAATACAGTACAGTACAGTAGAATATAGTACAGTACAGTAGAATACAGTACAGTACAGTAGAATATAGTACAGTACAGTGGAATACAGTAGAATACAGTACAGTACAGAACAGTAGAATACAGTACAGTAGAATACAGTACAGTAGAATACAGTAGAGTACAGTACAGAACAGTAGAATAAAGTAGAATACAGTAGAATACAGTACAGTAGAATACAGTACAGAACAGTAGAATAAAGTAGAATACAGTAGAATACAGTAGAATACAGTACGGTAGAATACAGTACAGTACAGTAGAATAAAGTAGAATACAGTAGAATACAGAAGAATACAGTACAGTACAGAACAGTAGAATACAGTAGAATACAGTAGAATACAGTACAGTACAGTAGAACACAGTACAGTACAGTAGAATACAGTACAGTACAGTAGAATACAGTACAGCAGAATACAGTACAGAACAGTAGAATACAGTACAGTAGAATACAGTACAGTACAGTAGAACACAGTACAGTACAGTAGAATACAGTACAGTACAGTAGAATACAGTACAGTACAGTAGAATACAGTACAGCAGAATACAGTACAGTAGAATACAGTAGAATACAGTACAGTACAGAACAGTAGAATACAGTACAGTACAGTAGAATAAGGTACTCTACTCTACTCTACTCTACTCTACTGTACTCTACTCTACTCTACTGTACTGAACTCTAATGTACTGAACTCTAATGTACTTTACTGTACTCTACTGTACTCTACTCTACTCTACTGTACTGAACTCTAATGTACTGCACTCTATTGTACTCTACTGTACTCTACTGTACTGTACTCTACTGTACTCTACTGTACTGCACTCTATTGTACTCTACTGTAATCTACTGTACTGTACTCTACTGTACTCTACTCTACTCTACTCTACTGTACTCTACTGTACTCTACTGTACTGAACTCTAATGTACTCAACTGTACTCTACTGTACTCTACTCTACTGTACTCTACTGTACTGTACTGTACTCTACTCTACTCTACTGTACTGTACTCTACTCTACTGTACTCTACTGTACTCTAATGTACTGCACTCTATTGTACTCTACTGTACTCTACTCTACTGTACTCTACTGTACTCTACTCTACTCTACTCTACTGTACTCTACTGTACTCTACTGTACTGTACTGTACTGTACTCTACTCTACTGTACTGTACTGTACTCTACTCTACTGTACTCTACTGTACTCTACTGTACTGTACTGTACTGTACTCTACTCTACTGTACTGTACTGTACTCTACTCTACTCTACTCTACTGTACTCTAATGTACTGCACTCTATTGTACTCTACTGTAATCTACTCTACTGTACTCTACTGTACTCTACTGTACTCTACTCTACTGTACTCTACTGTACTCTACTGTACTGTACTCTACTGTACTCTACTGTACTCTACTCTACTGTACTCTACTGTAATCTACTGTACTGTACTCTACTGTACTCTACTGTACTCTACTGTACTGTACTCTACTGTACTCTACTGTACTCTACTGTACTCTACTGTACTGTACTCTACTGTACTCTACTGTACTCTACTGTACTGCACTCTATTGTACTCTACTGTAATCTACTCTACTGTACTCTACTGTACTCTACTGTACTCTACTCTACTCTACTGTACTCTACTCTACTGTACTCCACTGTACTCTAATGTACTGCACTCTATTGTACTCTACTCTACTGTACTCTACTGTACTCTACTCTACTCTACTCTACTGTACTCTACTGTACTCTACTGTACTCTAATGTACTGCACTCTATTGTACTCTACTCTACTGTACTCTACTGTACTCTACTGTACACTACTCTACTGTACTCTACTCTACTGTACTCTACTCTACTCTACTGTACTCTACTCTACTCTACCCTACTCTACTGTATTAAACTCTACTCTACTGTACTCTACTGTACACTACTCTACTGTACTCTACTCTACTGTACTCTACTGTACTGTACTCTACTCTACTCTACTCTACTCTACTGTACTCTACTGTACTGTACTCTACTGTACTCTACTGTACTCTAATGTACTGCACTCTACTGTACTCTACTCTACTCTACTGTACTCTACCCTACTCTACTGTATTAAACTCTACTCTACTGAACTCTACTCTACTGTACTGAACTCTAATGTACTCTACTGTAATCTACTGAACTCTACTCTACTGTAATCTACTGTATTAAACTCTACTCTACTATAATGTACTATACTGTATTAAACTCTACTCTACTATAATGTACTATACTATACTGTCCAAACTTGTGAACCCACCTGTGGTTTGTAAATACTATGATTGCCCAATGTAGTCTCCAAAACTAAATATACAGTAAGTGTTGATATTCATTATTGTGTGTTCACCGGATATTGCTACCTCTCTCTCTACCACACCTGCTGTCTCTACCTCTCTCTCTACCACACCTGCTGTCTCTACCTCTTTCTCTCTACCGCACCTGCTGTCTCTACCTCTCTCTCTCTCTACCACACCTGCTGTCTCTACCTCTCTCTCTACCACACCTGCTGTCTCTACCTCTCTCTCTACCACACCTGCTGTCTCTACCTCTCTCTCTCTACCGCACCTGCTGTCTCTACCTCTCTCTCTCTCTACCACACCTGCTGTCTCTACCTCTCTCTCTCTCTACCACACCTGCTGTCTCTACCTCTCTCTCTACCACACCTGCTGTCTCTACCTCTCTCTCTACCGCACCTGCTGTCTCTACCTCTCTCTCTCTCTACCACACCTGCTGTCTCTACCTCTCTCTACCACACCTGCTGTCTCTACCTCTCTCTCTCTACCACACCTGCTGTCTCTACCTCTCTCTCTCTCTACCACACCTGCTGTCTCTACCTCTCTCTCTCTACCACACCTGCTGTCTCTACCTCTCTCTCTCTACCGCACCTGCTGTCTCTACCTCTCTCTACCACACCTGCTGTCTCTACCTCTCTCTCTCTCTACCACACCTGCTGTCTCTACCTCTCTCTCTCTCTACCACACCTGCTGTCTCTACCTCTCTCTCTCTACCGCACCTGCTGTCTCTACCTCTCTCTCTCTCTACCACACCTGCTGTCTCTACCTCTCTCTCTCTACCACACCTGCTGTCTCTACCTCTCTCTCTACCACACCTGCTGTCTCTACCTCTCTCTCTCTCTACCACACCTGCTGTCTCTACCTCTCTCTCTCTCTACCACACCTGCTGTCTCTACCTCTCTCTCTACCACACCTGCTGTCTCTACCTCTCTCTCTACCGCACCTGCTGTCTCTACCTCTCTCTCTACCGCACCTGCTGTCTCTACCTCTCTCTCTCTCTATTGCACCTGCTGTCTCTACCTCTCTCTCTACCACACCTGCTGTCTCTACCTCTCTCTCTCTCTACCACACCTGCTGTCTCTACCTCTCTCTCTCTACCGCACCTGCTGTCTCTACCTCTCTCTCTCTCTACCACACCTGCTGTCTCTACCTCTCTCTCTCTCTACCACACCTGCTGTCTCTACCTCTCTCTCTCTCTACCACACCTGCTGTCTCTACCTCTCTCTCTACCACACCTGCTGTCTCTACCTCTCTCTCTACCACACCTGCTGTCTCTACCTCTCTCTCTCTACCGCACCTGCTGTCTCTACCTCTCTCTTTCTCTACCGCACCTGCTGTCTCTACCTCTCTCTCTCTACCGCACCTGCTGTCTCTACCTCTCTCTCTCTACCACACCTGCTGTCTCTACCTCTCTCTCTCTCTACCGCACCTGCTGTCTCAACCTCTCTCTCTACCACACCTGCTGTCTCTACCTCTCTCTCTCTCTACCGCACCTGCTGTCTCTACCTCTCTCTCTCTCTACCACACCTGCTGTCTCTACCTCTCTCTCTACCGCACCTGCTGTCTCTACCTCTCTCTCTCTCTACCACACCTGCTGTCTCTACCTCTCTCTCTCTACCGCACCTGCTGTCTCTACCTCTCTCTCTCTACCGCACCTGCTGTCTCTACCTCTCTCTCTCTCTACCACACCTGCTGTCTCTACCTCTCTCTCTACCGCACCTGCTGTCTCTACCTCTCTCTCTCTCTACCACACCTGCTGTCTCTACCTCTCTCTCTCTACCACACCTGCTGTCTCTACCTCTCTCTACCACACCTGCTGTCTCTACCTCTCTCTCTACCGCACCTGCTGTCTCTACCTCTCTCTCTCTACCACACCTGCTGTCTCTACCTCTCTCTCTCTACCGCACCTGCTCTCTCTACCTCTCTCTCTCTACCACACCTGCTGTCTCTACCTCTCTCTCTCTACCACACCTGCTGTCTCTACCTCTCTCTCTCTACCACACCTGCTGTCTCTACCTCTCTCTCTACCACACCTGCTGTCTCTACCTCTCTCTCTCTACCGCACCTGCTGTCTCTACCTCTCTCTCTCTACCACACCTGCCGTCTCTACCTCTCTCTCTACCACACCTGCTGTCTCTACCTCTCTCTCTCTCTACCGCACCTGCTGTCTCTACCTCTCTTTCTCTACCGCACCTGCTGTCTCTACCTCTCTCTCTACCACACCTGCTGTCTCTACCTCTCTCTCTCTCTACCACACCTGCTGTCTCTACCTCTCTCTCTCTCTACCGCACCTGCTGTCTCTACCTCTCTCTCTACCACACCTGCTGTCTCTACCTCTCTCTCTCTACCACACCTGCTCTCTACCTCTCTATCTCTCTACCGCACCTGCTGTCTCTACCTCTCTCTCTCTCTACCACACCTGCTGTCTCTACCTCTCTCTCTCTACCGCACCTGCTGTCTCTACCTCTCTCTCTCTCTACCACACCTGCTGTCTCTACCTCTCTCTCTCTCTACCGCACCTGCTGTCTCTACCTCTCTCTCTCTACCACACCTGCTGTCTCTACCTCTCTCTCTCTCTACCGCACCTGCTGTCTTTACCTCTCTCTCTCTCTACCACACCTGCTGTCTCTACCTCTCTCTCTCTACCACACCTGCTGTCTCTACCTCTCTCTCTCTACCGCACCTGCTGTCTCTACCTCTCTCTCTACCGCACCTGCTGTCTCTACCTCTCTCTCTCTACCACACCTGCTGTCTCTACCTCTCTCTCTACCACACCTGCTGTCTCTACCTCTCTCTCTCTACCGCACCTGCTGTCTCTACCTCTCTCTCTACCGCACCTGCTGTCTCTACCTCTCTCTCTCTACCACACCTGCTGTCTCTACCTCTCTCTCTACCACACCTGCTGTCTCTACCTCTCTCTCTCTACCACACCTGCTGTCTCTACCTCTCTCTCTACCACACCTGCTGTCTCTACCTCTCTCTCTTTCTACCGCACCTGCTGTCTCTACCTCTCTCTCTCTCTACCACACCTGCTGTCTCTACCTCTCTCTCTCTACCACACCTGCTGTCTCTACCTCTCTCTCTCTCTACCACACCTGCTGTCTCTACCTCTCTCTCTCTCTACCGCACCTGCTGTCTCTACCTCTCTCTCTCTCTACCACACCTGCTGTCTCTACCTCTCTCTCTCTCTACCACACCTGCTGTCTCATCCTCTCTCTCTCTCTACCGCACCTGCTGTCTCTACCTCTCTCTCTCTCTACCACACCTGCTGTCTCTACCTCTCTCTCTCTACCGCACCTGCTGTCTTTACCTCTCTCTCTCTCTACCACACCTGCTGTCTCTACCTCTCTCTCTCTCTACCACACCTGCTGTCTTTACCTCTCTCTCTCTCTACCGCACCTGCTGTCTTTACCTCTCTCTCTCTCTACCGCACCTGCTGTCTTTACCTCTCTCTCTCTCTACCGCACCTGCTGTCTTTACCTCTCTCTCTCTCTACCGCACCTGCTGTCTTTACCTCTCTCTCTCTCTACCGCACCTGCTGTCTCTACCTCTCTCTCTCTCTACCGCACCTGCTGTCTTTACCTCTCTCTCTCTCTACCACACCTGCTGTCTCTACCTCTCTCTCTCTACCGCACCTGCTGTCTCTACCTCTCTCTCTACCGCACCTGCTGTCTCTACCTCTCTCTCTCTACCACACCTGCTGTCTCTACCTCTCTCTCTACCACACCTGCCTTCTCTACCTCTCTCTCTCTCTACCGCACCTGCTGTCTCTACCTCTCTCTCTCTACCACACCTGCTCTCTACCTCTCTATCTCTCTACCACACCTGCTGTCTCTACCTCTCTCTCTCTCTACCACACCTGCTGTCTTTACCTCTCTCTCTCTCTACCGCACCTGCTGTCTTTACCTCTCTCTCTCTCTACCGCACCTGCTGTCTTTACCTCTCTCTCTCTACCGCACCTGCTGTCTTTACCTCTCTCTCTCTCTACCGCACCTGCTGTCTTTACCTCTCTCTCTCTCTACCGCACCTGCTGTCTTTACCTCTCTCTCTCTCTACCGCACCTGCTGTCTCTACCTCTCTCTCTCTACCACACCTGCTGTCTCTACCTCTCTCTCTCTACCACACCTGCTGTCTCTACCTCTCTCTCTCTCTACCGCACCTGCTGTCTCTACCTCTCTCTCTCTCTACCGCACCTGCTGTCTCTACCTCTCTCTCTACCACACCTGCTGTCTCTACCTCTCTCTCTCTCTACCGCACCTGCTGTCTCTACCTCTCTCTCTAATACACCTGCTGTCTCTACCTCTCTCTCTCTACCGCACCTGCTGTCTCTACCTCTCTCTCTCTCTACCACACCTGCTGTCTCTACCTCTCTCTCTACCACACCTGCTGTCTCTACCTCTCTCTCTCTCTACCGCACCTGCTGTCTCTACCTCTCTCTCTCTCTACCACACCTGCTGTCTCTACCTCTCTCTCTCTCTACCACACCTGCTGTCTCTACCTCTCTCTCTACCACACCTGCTGTCTCTACCTCTCTCTCTCTCTACCGCACCTGCTGTCTCTACCTCTCTCTCTCTCTACCACACCTGCTGTCTCTACCTCTCTCTCTCTACCACACCTGCTGTCTCTACCTCTCTCTCTCTACCGCACCTGCTGTCTCTACATCTCTCTCTACCACACCTGCTGTCTCTACCTCTCTCTCTACCACACCTGCTGTCTCTACCTCTCTCTCTCTACCGCACCTGCTGTCTTTACCTCTCTCTCTCTCTACCACACCTGCTGTCTCTACCTCTCTCTCTCTACCGCACCTGCTGTCTCTACCTCTCTCTCTACCGCACCTGCTGTCTCTACCTCTCTCTCTCTACCACACCTGCTGTCTCTACCTCTCTCTCTACCACACCTGCCTTCTCTACCTCTCTCTCTCTCTACCGCACCTGCTGTCTCTACCTCTCTCTCTCTACCACACCTGCTCTCTACCTCTCTATCTCTCTACCACACCTGCTGTCTCTACCTCTCTCTCTCTCTACCACACCTGCTGTCTTTACCTCTCTCTCTCTCTACCGCACCTGCTGTCTTTACCTCTCTCTCTCTCTACCGCACCTGCTGTCTTTACCTCTCTCTCTCTACCGCACCTGCTGTCTTTACCTCTCTCTCTCTCTACCGCACCTGCTGTCTTTACCTCTCTCTCTCTCTACCGCACCTGCTGTCTTTACCTCTCTCTCTCTCTACCGCACCTGCTGTCTCTACCTCTCTCTCTCTACCACACCTGCTGTCTCTACCTCTCTCTCTCTACCACACCTGCTGTCTCTACCTCTCTCTCTCTCTACCGCACCTGCTGTCTCTACCTCTCTCTCTCTCTACCGCACCTGCTGTCTCTACCTCTCTCTCTACCACACCTGCTGTCTCTACCTCTCTCTCTCTCTACCGCACCTGCTGTCTCTACCTCTCTCTCTAATACACCTGCTGTCTCTACCTCTCTCTCTCTACCGCACCTGCTGTCTCTACCTCTCTCTCTCTCTACCACACCTGCTGTCTCTACCTCTCTCTCTACCACACCTGCTGTCTCTACCTCTCTCTCTCTCTACCGCACCTGCTGTCTCTACCTCTCTCTCTCTCTACCACACCTGCTGTCTCTACCTCTCTCTCTCTCTACCACACCTGCTGTCTCTACCTCTCTCTCTACCACACCTGCTGTCTCTACCTCTCTCTCTCTCTACCGCACCTGCTGTCTCTACCTCTCTCTCTCTCTACCACACCTGCTGTCTCTACCTCTCTCTCTCTACCACACCTGCTGTCTCTACCTCTCTCTCTCTACCGCACCTGCTGTCTCTACATCTCTCTCTACCACACCTGCTGTCTCTACCTCTCTCTCTACCACACCTGCTGTCTCTACCTCTCTCTCTCTACCGCACCTGCTCTCTACCTCTCTATCTCTCTACCACACCTGCTGTCTCTACCTCTCTCTCTCTCTACCGCACCTGCCGTCTCTATCTCTCTCTCTCTCTACCACACCTGCTGTCTCTACCTCTCTCTCTCTACCGCACCTGCTGTCTCTACCTCTCTCTCTACCACACCTGCTGTCTCTACCTCTCTCTCTCTACCGCACCTGCTGTCTCTACATCTCTCTCTACCACACCTGCTGTCTCTACCTCTCTCTCTACCACACCTGCTGTCTCTACCTCTCTCTCTCTACCGCACCTGCTCTCTACCTCTCTATCTCTCTACCACACCTGCTGTCTCTACCTCTCTCTCTCTCTACCGCACCTGCCGTCTCTATCTCTCTCTCTCTCTACCACACCTGCTGTCTCTACCTCTCTCTCTCTACCGCACCTGCTCTCTACCTCTCTATCTCTCTACCACACCTGCTGTCTCTACCTCTCTCTCTCTCTACCGCACCTGCCGTCTCTATCTCTCTCTCTCTCTACCACACCTGCTGTCTCTACCTCTATCTCTCTACCACACCTGCTGTCTCTACCTCTCTCTCTCTCTACCGCACCTGCCGTCTCTATCTCTCTCTCTCTCTACCACACCTGCTGTCTCTACCTCTCTCTCTACCACACCTGCTGTCTCTACCTCTCTCTCTCTACCACACCTGCTGTCTCTACCTCTCTCTCTCTACCACACCTGCTGTCTCTACCTCTCTCTCTACCACACCTGCTGTCTCTACCTCTCTCTCTCTACCGCACCTGCTCTCTACCTCTCTATCTCTCTACCACACCTGCTGTCTCTACCTCTCTCTCTCTACCACACCTGCTGTCTCTATCTCTCTCTCTCTCTACCACACCTGCTGTCTCTACCTCTCTCTCTCTACCACACCTGCTGTCTCTACCTCTCTCTCTCTACCACACCTGCTGTCTCTACCTCTCTCTCTCTCTACCGCACCTGCTGTCTCTACCTCTCTCTCTCTACCGCACCTGCTGTCTCTACCTCTCTCTCTACCGCACCTGCTGTCTCTACCTCTCTCTCTCTACCACACCTGCCGTCTCTACCTCTCTCTCTCTCTACCGCACCTGCTGTCTCTACCTCTCTCTCTCTCTACCACACCTGCTGTCTCTACCTCTCTCTCTCTACCACACCTGCTCTCTACCTCTCTATCTCTCTACCACACCTGCTGTCTCTACCTCTCTCTCTCTCTACCGCAGCTGCCGTCTCTACCTCTCTCTCTACCACACCTGCTGTCTCTACCTCTCTCTACCACACCTGCTGTCTCTACCTCTCTCTCTCTACCGCACCTGCTGTCTCTACCTCTCTCTCTACCACACCTGCTGTCTCTACCTCTCTCTCTACCACACCTGCTGTCTCTACCTCTCTCTCTCTCTACCACACCTGCTGTCTCTACCTCTCTCTCTCTCTACCGCACCTGCTGTCTCTACCTCTCTCTCTACCGCACCTGCTGTCTCTACCTCTCTCTCTCTCTACCACACCTGCTGTCTCTACCTCTCTCTCTCTACCACACCTGCTGTCTCTACCTCTCTCTCTCTACCACACCTGCTGTCTCTACCTCTCTCTCTCTCTACCGCACCTGCTGTCTCTACCTCTCTCTCTCTACCACACCTGCTGTCTCTACCTCTCTCTCTCTACCACACCTGCTGTCTCTACCTCTCTCTCTACCACACCTGCTGTCTCTACCTCTCTCTCTCTCTACCGCACCTGCTGTCTCTACCTCTCTCTGTACCACACCTGCTGTCTCTACCTCTCTCTCTACCGCACCTGCTGTCTCTACCTCTCTCTGTACCACACCTGCTGTCTCTACCTCTCTCTGTACCACACCTGCTGTCTCTACCTCTCTCTGTACCGCACCTGCTGTCTCTACCTCTCTCTGTACCACACCTGCTGTCTCTACCTCTCTCTGTACCACACCTGCTGTCTCTACCTCTCTCTCTCTACCACACCTGCCGTCTCTACCTCTCTCTCTCTCTACCGCACCTGCTGTCTCTACCTCTCTCTCTCTCTACCACACCTGCTGTCTCTACCTCTCTCTCTCTACCACACCTGCTGTCTCTACCTCTCTCTCTCTACCACACCTGCTGTCTCTACCTCTCTCTCTACCACACCTGCTGTCTCTACCTCTCTCTCTCTACCGCACCTGCTGTCTCTACCTCTCTCTCTCTACCGCACCTGCTGTCTCTACCTCTCTCTCTCTCTACCACACCTGCTGTCTCTACCTCTCTCTCTCTCTACCACACCTGCTGTCTCTACCTCTCTCTCTACCACACCTGCTGTCTCTACCTCTCTCTCTACCACACCTGCCGTCTCTACCTCTCTCTCTCTACCACACCTGCTGTCTCTACCTCTCTCTCTCTCTACCACACCTGCTGTCTCTACCTCTCTCTCTCTACCGCACCTGCTGTCTCTACCTCTCTCTCTCTCTACCGCACCTGCTGTCTCTACCTCTCTCTCTCTCTACCACACCTGCTGTCTCTACCTCTCTCTCTCTACCGCACCTGCTGTCTCTACCTCTCTCTCTCTCTACCGCACCTGCCGTCTCTACCTCTCTCTCTCTCTACCACACCTGCTGTCTCTACCTCTCTCTCTCTCTACCGCACCTGCCGTCTCTACCTCTCTCTCTCTCTACCACACCTGCTGTCTCTACCTCTCTCTCTCTCTACCGCACCTGCTGTCTCTACCTCTCTCTCTACCACACCTGCCGTCTCTACCTCTCTCTCTACCACACCTGCTGTCTCTACCTCTCTCTCTCTACCGCACCTGCTGTCTCTACCTCTCTCTCTCTACCACACCTGCTGTCTCTACCTCTCTCTTTCTCTACCGCACCTGCTGTCTCTACCTCTCTCTCTCTACCACACCTGCTGTCTCTACCTCTCTCTCTCTATTGCACCTGCTGTCTCTACCTCTCTCTCTACCGCACCTGCTGTCTCTACCTCTCTCTCTCTACCGCACCTGCTGTCTCTACCTCTCTCTCTACCACACCTGCTGTCTCTACCTCTCTCTCTCTATTGCACCTGCTGTCTCTACCTCTCTATCTCTCTACCACACCTGCTGTCTCTACCTCTCTCTCTCTCTACCGCACCTGCCGTCTCTATCTCTCTCTCTCTCTACCACACCTGCTGTCTCTACCTCTCTCTCTCTACCGCACCTGCTCTCTACCTCTCTATCTCTCTACCACACCTGCTGTCTCTACCTCTCTCTCTCTCTACCGCACCTGCCGTCTCTATCTCTCTCTCTCTATTGCACCTGCTGTCTCTACCTCTCTCTCTCTCTACCACACCTGCTGTCTCTACCTCTCTCTCTATCTACCACACCTGCTGTCTCTACCTCTCTCTCTCTCTACCGCACCTGCCGTCTCTACCTCTCTCTCTCTCTACCACACCTGCTGTCTCTACCTCTCTCTCTCTCTACCGCACCTGCCGTCTCTACCTCTCTCTCTCTCTACCACACCTGCTGTCTCTACCTCTCTCTCTCTCTACCGCACCTGCTGTCTCTACCTCTCTCTCTACCACACCTGCTGTCTCTACCTCTCTCTACCACACCTGCCGTCTCTACCTCTGAATGATCGGCTATGAAAAGCCAACTGACATTTACCTGACCTGCTGACCTGTTGCACCCTCGACAACCACTGTGATTATTATTATTTGACCTTGCTGGTCATTTATGAACATGTTGATGCTCGTGGGCCCTATTGGTGCTCGTGGGCCCTGTTGGTGCTCGTTACTGATTACTGACTACTGATTACTGACTACTGATTACTGATTACTGACTACTGATTACTGATTACTGATTACTGACTACTGATTACTGATTACTGACTACTGATTACTGACTACTGATTACTGATTACTGATTACTGATTACTGACTACTGATTACTGATTACTGACTACTGATTACTGATTACTGATTACTGACTACTGATTACTGACTACTGATTACTGATTACTGACTACTGATTACTGATTACTGACTACCGATTACTGACTACTGATTACTGACTACTGACTACTGACTACCGATTACTGACTACTGACTACTGATTACTGACTACTGACTACTGATTACTGACTACTGATTACTGACTACTGACTACTGACTACTGACTACTGATTACTGACTAATGATTACTGACTACTGACTACACACACCATTGTTTATTGTATTTACGTTACTTCAGTTATTAAATATATTTTAGTTATTCCTCATCTCCATGTTGTCTCAATCAATCAATCAATCAAGTTTATTTTATATAGCCCTTCGTACATCAGCTAATGTCTCAAAGTGCTGTACAGAGACCCAGCCTAAAACCCTAAACAGCTAGAATGCAGGTGTAGAAGCACCTGCATTCTCCCTTTTTGTTACGGGCTTCGAGCCGGTTCATGACAGTGATCGTGGGCCCTGTTGGTGCTCGTGGGCCCTGTTGGTGCTCGTGGGCCCTGTTGGTGCTCGTGGGCCCTATTGGTGCTCGTGGGCCCTGTTAGTGCTCGTGGGCCCTATTGGTGCTCGTGGGCCCTGTTGGTGCTCGTGGGCCCTTTTGGTGCTCGTGGGCCCTATTGGTGCTCGTGGGCCCTGTTGGTGCTCGTGGGCCCTGTTGGTGCTCGTGGGCCCTTTTACATGGAAATTACTATTAGCATTATTTAGAGACCCTCTCCTCCCCCAAAGTTGGACTTTGTTGCATTTAGCCTCCCCCCCCTGTAATTCGCACTCTGGAACAATCTCAATCTCAGGTTTCTGGTGGAGTACCAGAGTCTAGTATAAACACTTGTTCCTATGTAAAAACCCATCTGGTGCTCTACTTATATCCAGTCACATACTACTTAGAATGAATTATAGAATACATTATAGAACAGAAGAGGTGTTCTAGAATACATTATAGAACAGAAGAGGTGTTCTAGAATACATTATAGAACAGAAGAGGTGTTCTAGAATACATTATAGAACAGAAGAGGTGTTCTAGAATACATTATAGAACAGAAGAGGTGTTCTAGAATACATTATAGAACAGAAGAGGTGTTCTAGAATACATTATAGAACAGAAGAGGTGTTCTAGAATACATTATAGAACAGAAGAGGTGTTCTAGAATACATTATAGAACAGAAGAGGTGTTCTAGAATACATTATAGAACAGAAGAGGTGTTCTAGAATACATTATAGAACAGAAGAGGTGTTCTAGAATACATTATAGAACAGAAGAGGTGTTCTAGAATACATTATAGAACAGAAGAGGTGTTCTAGTGTGGATATTGGAACATCATTAGATCCAAACCCCACCCACCCACCTTATAGGCCCTTCCCTGGCCTGGAGGATGGGGATTGGCTAGAATGGACTGCTCCCATCTGTCCCTCTCTCTCCTCCTGCTCACAGATTGGCTGGCCAGGGGAGTGGGTGGGTGGGGAGGGAGGCGGGTAGGAAGGAGGGGGGATGGTGAGGTGGGGGAGGGAGGGGAGAGGGGGTCTGGGGGAGGTGGGGAGGGGCGGGGGGGAAGAGGTAGAGGTGAGGGAGGAGGAGGTGGCGGAGAGATGAGAGGAGCGGGAGCGTGAGGAGGGGGAGGTGTGTGTGCTGCGGGGGGGTTCGGGAGGCGGGGGGCAGTCACTGATCTGTTCCAGGAGAGAGGGCATGTCCCCCTCGATCTTCTCCAGCACCGCCGCCATTTGCTTCTCGATCTGTTCGATCACGCTGTCCATCTGCCAATCAGCAGTACTACTACCATGACCTCTGACCCCGACCCCTCCGTGCTCCAGGCCCCCATACATCCCTCCCCCCCCCCCGCTGCCGTACAGAGAGGAGTGGTAGGAACCCCCGTAGCCTCCCAGCTCCACCTCCTGGCCGTATGCGCTGGTGTGTCGGCCTAGACTAGGGGAGCTTCCCAGGGACCCTATGGTATAACTGTAACCCCCCTCGGACGGTTTGGGTCCCCCCCTGGACATGCTGAACTCTTCACTGTGCCTGTCTGCCCTCTGGTCTCTACCGATGGGGCTCACGTCACCTCTTGGCCCTATCCCAGGTCCTACTCCTGAACCTACCCCTATTCCAAATATCCCTGCTCCTGCCCCTGCTCCAAATGTCCCTAGCCCTCCCATCTCCACCCCAGTTCCTACCCCCATGGACCCTACACCCACCCCAACCTCCAGTCCAGCAGGCTTCTCAGCTACAGCCTCAGGGAGCTGGGTCTGACACCAGCTCCTATCATCCATCTCCTGCTTCTTCTCCTCCACTGGAGCCTGCACTGGTGGCCTCCTGTCAGGGGGTGGCGCTGTGGTAGTAACAGGAGCTGTAGGAGTGGTAGAGGCAGTAACGGGAGCTGTAGGAGTGGTAGAGGCAGCGACGGGAGCTGTAGGAGTGGTAGAGGCAGCGACAGGAGCTGTAGGAGTGGTAGAGGCAGTAACGGGAGCTGTAGGAGTGGGTGAGGCAGTAACGGGAGCTGTAGGAGTGGTAGAGGCAGCGACAGGAGCTGTAGGAGTAGTAGAGGCAGTAACAGGAGCTGTAGGAGTAGTAGAGGCAGTAACAGGAGCTGTAGGAGTGGGTGAGGCAGCGACGGGAGCTGTAGGAGTAGTAGAGGCAGTAACAGGAGCTGTAGCAGTGGTAGAGGCAGTAACAAGAGCTGTAGGAGTGGTAGAGGCAGCGACGGGAGCTGTAGGAGTGGTAGAGGCAGTAACAGGAGCTGTAGGAGTGGTAGAGGCAGTAACAGGAGCTGTAGGAGTGGTAGAGGCAGTAACAGGAGCTGTAGGAGCAGCAGGGCCTGGGCCGGTGTTGTGGAGTTGGGCGGCCATCTTGCGCCGTTGGGTGGTTGGAGTCTCGGGAGCGACAGAGAGCGGATGTTTCTTCTCAGCGTTGCTAGGCAACGATGATGCTGCTCTTTTGGGTTCAGGGACGGAGATGGGGGTGGGGTCCTGGGGCTTGGTGCTGTCAGGGGTTACGGTGGGGGTAGGAAGTGTTTTGGTCTCTGGGGTTGTTTTGGTTTTGCCCAATGCGGCAGCCATTTTGCCTGACGTCTTCTTCAAGGCTGGCTTCTCTGGCTCCTCCCCTGGAGGTTTGGAACTGGCATTTGATTGGCTGGGAGGTTGAGAGCGCTGTTCATTGGTGGCAGCAGGAGAGATCCCTACGGAGGGACTTAGAGGGATCCTCCCTCCAACACTCTCCTCCTCCCCCCTTCTCCTCACCCCTACTCCCCCGTTCATCTCCTCCCGCTCCGGGCTGGTTTCAACGGTCACCTCTCCAGATACGCTGCCTGGTGTCACCCCTCCTTCCTGACTCTCCACCACTCCTCCTCCTCCCCCCTGGACCTCACCTCTTCCTCCCCCCTGCCCTCCCGCCGCTGCCGCCTCGGCTGCAGCGGCTTCAGACGCACGAAGACGCTGCATGAAGGTGGTGACTCTGATCGCTTTCTGTAAAAGAGAGAGGGAGGGGGGGAAGGAGGGTGACCGGGGGGGGGGGAGAGAGTGTAATCAGACAACACATCACAGTACTGTGCCTTCACACATCTTTTCAGCATTACCTCTGGTTTGTATAGTTTTGTCTTAGTGGGAGAATATATGGGGAGATACAGTCTAATGACACATTTTTAGCATTGAAGCATTGAACTGATATGAGTGATGTGAAGCAGTAATGAACACGGCTGTGAAACATGTCGACGGAGCCGGGCTGTGAAACATGTCGACGGAGCCAGGCTGTGAAACATGTCGACGGAGCCAGGCTGTGAAACATGTCGACGGAGCCAGGCTGTGAAACATGTCGACGGAGCCAGGCTGTGAAACATGTCGACGGAGCCAGGCTGCGAAACATGTCGACCGAGCCGGGCTGGGAAACATGTTGACGGAGCCAGGCTGCGAAACATGTCGACCGAGCCAGGCTGCGAAACATGTCGACCGAGCCAGGCTGCGAAACATGTCGACCGAGCCAGGCTGCGAAACATGTCGACGGAGCCAGGCTGGGAAACATGTCGACGGAGCCAGGCTGCGAAACATGTCGACCGAGCCAGGCTGCGAAACATGTCGACCGAGCCAGGCTGTGAAACATGTCGACGGAGCCGGGCTGGGAAACATGTCGACGGAGCCAGGCTGGGAAACATGTCGACGGAGCCGGGCTGTGAAACATGTCGACGGAGCCAGGCTGCGAAACATGTCGACCGAGCCAGGCTGCGAAACATGTCGACCGAGCCAGGCTGTGAAACATGTCGACGGAGCCGGGCTGGGAAACATGTCGACGGAGCCAGGCTGGGAAACATGTCGACGGAGCCGGGCTGTGAAACATGTCGACGGAGCCAGGCTGGGAAACATGTCGACGGAGCCAGGCTGGGAAACATGTCGACGGAGCCAGGCTGTGAAACATGTTGACGGTCAACCATTTGTCACTTCTTGACTTGGGATTGGGTGAGTGATTTCTACAACTAGACTAACCACAGTGTGTATGGGTTAATGAACCAGGAACTACTTCAGAGGAATGAGACCGAAGACAGTGTGTATGGGTCAATGAACCAGGAACTACTTCAGAGGAATGAGACTTAACCACAGTATGTATGGGTCAATGAACCAGGAACTACTTCAGAGGAATGAGACTCAACCACAGTATGTATGGGTCAATGAACCAGGAACTACTTCAGAGGAATGAGACTTAACCACAGTATGTATGGGTCAATGAACCAGGAACTACTTCAGAGGAATGAGACTTAACCACAGTATGTATGGGTTAATGAACCAGGAACTACTTCAGAGGAATGAGACTTAACCACAGTATGTATGGGTCAATGAACCAGGAACTACTTCAGAGGAATGAGACTTAACCACAGTATGTATGGGTTAATGAACCAGGAACTACTTCAGAGGAATGAGATAGAGACAGGGCCGGGCTGGATAGTCAATCACTGCATCTCAAAAAATCCACAGTGGCTTCCTTTTTATTCCTTCATCTGCACTGATCCTAACAGAGCTGGACAGGGGAAGAGCAGATGTCCTCCATAACATTTTACCATTTTGCTTTCACCTGACCCATGTATCCTTAGGCCTAGATCAGTGCAGATGTAGGAAAGGAAAGGAAGGGAGGAAAGGAAGCAAGATAATGAAGAACACTTGAGATGCTCCCAAAGAAGAGGAGGAAATCGCAGATGGAACTCTTCTGGGATTGGCTGAGTGACAGTGGGCTGGATCGGAGTGGGAAGGGCTGAGGGAAGAGAGACTTTATCTCACCAATCAGACAAGTTTCCTCTCTGTTTCTCTCTCACAGAAATACACTGATGGTGTTCATCTGAATAAGTCTCCTTTGAGACTCCTAGTGGGCTGCATCCCAAATGGACCCCTGTTCCCTATATTGTGTACTACGTTTGACCAGGCCCCTATGGACCAGGGGCGGGGGGGTGTGTGTGTGTGGGGGGGGGGGGGGGGGGGGGGGGTCTATTTTTCAATAACTGCTGAAGTCTAATATTAAAGAAGTCTCAAGGTATTACTCGCCTGAGGTATGATAAGCTGTAGACCACACTCTCTACCAAGAGAGTTTTCATCTATATTATTCGTAGTTGTCTATTTACCACCACAAACTGATGCTGGCACAAAGATCGCACTCAACCAGCTGTATAAGGCCATAAGCAAACAAGAAAATACTCATCCAGAAGTGGCGCTCCTAGTGGCCGGGGACTTTAATGCAGGTCAACTTAAATCCGCTTTACCAAATTTCTATCAGCATGTGCTGATAGGAGAAAAAACTCTAGACCACCTGTACTCCACACACAGAGACACATACAAAGCTCTCCCTTAACCTTCATTTGGCAAATCTGACCATAACTCTATCCTCTTGATTCCTGCATACAATCAAAAACTAAATCAGGAAGTACCAGTGTCTCGCTCAATAAAAAGTGGTCAGATGAAGCAGATGCTAAGCTACAGGACGGTTTTGTTACACAGACTGGAATATGTTCCGGGATTCCTCCAATGGCATTGAGGAGTACACCACCTCAGTTACCAGCTTCATCAATAAGTGCATCAACAATGTCGTCCCCATAGTGACCGTACGTACATATCCCAACCAGAAGCCATGGATTACAGGCAACATCCGCACCGAACTAAAGGCTACACCCTCAGAAGAACCATCAAAACAGGAAAAGCGTCAATACAGGACTAAGATCGAATCCTAATACACCAGCTCTGACGCTCGTCAGATGTGGCAGGGCTTGAAAACTATTACAGACTAAAAAGGGAAACCCAGCCACGAAATTCCCAGTGACGTGAGCCTACCAGACGAGCTAAATGCCTTTTATGCTCGCTTCGAGGCAAGCAACACTGAAGCATGCATGAGAGCACCAGCTGTTCCGGACGACTGTGTGATCACGCTCTCCATAACCGATGTGAGCAAGACCTTTAAACAGGTCAACATTCACAAAGCCGCAGGGCCAGACGGATTACCAGGACGTGTACTCAAAGCGTGCACGGACCAACTGGCAAGTGTCTTCACTGACATGTTCAACCTCTCCCTGACCGAGTCTGTAATACCTACATGTTTCAAGCAGACCACCATAGTCCCTGTGCCCAAGGAAGCGAAGGTAGCCTGCCTAAATGATTACCGCCCCGTAGAGCTCACGTCTGTAGCCGTGAAGTGCTTTGAAAGGCTGGTCATGGCTCACATCAACACCATCATCCCAGAAACCCTAGACCCACTCCAATTCACATACCGCCCTAACAAATCCACAGATGACGCAGTCTCTATTGCACTCCACACTGCCCTTTCCCACCTGGACAGAAGGAAGACCTATGTGAGAATGCTATTCATTGACTACAGTTCAGCGTTCAACACCATAGTACCCTCAAAGCTCATCACTAAGCTAAGGACCCTGGGACTAAACACCTCCCTCTGCAACTGGATCCTGGACTTCCTGACAGGCCGCCCCTAGGTGGTCAGGGTAGGCAACAACATATCAGTCATGCTGATTCTCAACACTGGGGCCCCTCAGTGGTGTGTGATCAGTCCCCTCCTGTACACCCTGATCACCCACGAAAGCGTAGCCAAACACAACTCCAACACCATCATTAAGTTTGCTGTTGATAGAACAGTGGTAGGCCTGATCACCGACAACGATGAGACAGCCTATAGGGAGGAGGTCAGAGATCTGACAACGATGAGACAGCCTATAGGGAGGAGGTCAGAGACCTGACAACGATGAGACAGCCTATAGGGAGGAGGTCAGAGACCTGACAACGATGAGACAGCCTATAGGGAGGAGGTCAGAGACCTGACAACGATGAGACAGCCTATAGGGAGGAGGTCAGAGACCTGGCAGTGTGGTGCCAGGACAACAACCTCTCCCTCAACGTGATCAAGACAAAGGAGCTGATCGTGGACTACAGGAACAGGATATGATCGTGGTCTACAGGAACAGGATATGATCGTGGTCTACAGGAACAGGAGGGCAGAACATCAACAAGCTGTTGTGGAGCGGGTCGAGAGTTTCAAGATCTTTGGTGACCTCATCACCAACGAAATAACATGGACCAAACACACCAAGACAGTTGTGAAGAGGGCACGACAAAACCTTTTCTCCCTCAGGAAACGGAAAAGATTTGGCATGGGTCCCAAATCGACAAATTGAGCGCATCCTGACCGGTTGCTTCACCACCTGGTATGGCAACTGCTCGGCATCCGACCGTAAGACGCTACACAGGGTAGTGCATAACTGTACCGGAGCACCATGTCTAGGACCAAAAGACTTCTACCCCCCAAGCCATAAGACTCCTGAACAGCCAATCAAATGGCTACCCAGACTATTTGCATTGACTCCCCCCCCCCACTGCTACTACTCTCTGTTTATTATCTATACATAGTCACTTTACCCCTACCTACATGTCCACTGCTGCTACTCTCTGTTTATTATCTATACATAGTCACTTCACCCCTACCTACATGTACACTGCTGCTACTCTCTGTTTATTATCTATACATAGTCACTTTACCCCTACCTACATGTCCACTGCTGCTACTCTCTGTTTATTATCTATACATAGTCACTTCACCCCTACCTACATGTACACTGCTGCTACTCTCTGTTTATTATCTATACAGTCACTTCACCCCTACCTACATGTCCACTGCTGTTACTCACTGTTTATTATCTATGTATAGTCACTACTCCCTCACCTACATGTACAAAATAACTCAACTAACCTGTACCCCGCACATTGACTCTGTACCGTAACACCCTGTATATAGCCTCCACATTGACTCTGTACCGGTACCCCCTGTATATAGCCTCCACATTGACTCTGTATCGGTACCCCCTGTATATAGCCTCCACACTGACTCTGTACCGGTACCCCCTGTATATAGCCTCCACATTGACTCTGTACCACCTGTATATAGCCTCCACATTGACTCTGTACTGTAACACCCTGTATATAGCCTCCACATTGACTCTGTACCGGTACCCCCTGTATATAGCCTCCACATTGACTCTGTACCGGTACCCCTGTATATAGCCTCCACATTGACTCAGTACCGGTACCCCCTGTATATAGCCTCCACATTGACTCTGTACCGGTACCCCCTGTATATAGCCTCCACATTGACTCTGTACCGTAACACCCTGTATATAGCCTCCACATTGACTCTGTACCGGTACCCCCTGTATATAGCCTCCACACTGACTCGGTACCGGTACCCCCTGTATATAGCCTCCACATTGACTCTGTATCGGTACCCCCTGTATATAGCCTCCACACTGACTCTGTACCGGTACCCCCTGTATATAGCCTCCACATTGACTCTGTACCGGTACCCCCTGTATATAGCCTCCACATTGACTCTGTACCGGTACCCCTGTATATAGCCTCCACATTGACTCAGTACCGGTACCCCCTGTATATAGCCTCCACATTGACTCTGTACCGGTACCCCCTGTATATAGCCTCCACATTGACTCTGTACCGTAACACCCTGTATATAGCCTCCACATTGACTCTGTACCGGTACCCCCTGTATATAGCCTCCACACTGACTCGGTACCGGTACCCCTTGTATATAGCCTCCACACTGACTCGGTACCGGTACCCCTTGTATATAGCCTCCACACTGACTCGGTACCGGTACCCCCTGTATATAGCCTCCACATTGACTCTGTACCGGTACCCCCTGTATATAAACTCCACATTGACTCTGTACCGGTACACCCTGTATATAGCCTCCACATTAACTCTGTACCGGTACCCCCTGTATATAGCCTCCACATTGACTCTGTACCGGTACCCCCTGTATATAGCCTCCACATTGACTCTGTACTGTAACACCCTGCATATAGTCTCCACATTGACTCTGTACTGGTACCCCCTGTATATAGCCTCCACATTGACTCTGTACCGGTACCCCCTGTATATAGCCTCCACATTGACTCTGTACCGGTACCCCCTGTATATAGCCTCCACATTGACTCTGTACTGTAACACCCTGCATATAGTCTCCACATTGACTCTGTACTGGTACCCCCTGTATATAGCCTCCACATTGACTCTGTACCGGTACCCCCTGTATATAGCCTCCACATTGACTCTGTACCAGTACCCCCTGTATATAGCCTCCACATTGACTCTGTACCGGTACCCCCTGTATATAGCCTCCACATTGACTCTGTACCGGTACCCCCTGTATATAGCCTCCACATTGACTCTGTACCGGTACCCCCTGTATATAGCCTCCACATTGACTCTGTACCGGTACCACCTGTATATAGCCTCCACATTGACTCTGTACCGGTACCCCCTGTATATAGCCTCCACATTGACTCTGTACCGGTACCCCCTGTATATAGCCTCCACATTGACTCTGTACCGGTACCCCCTGTATATAGCCTCCACATTGACTCTGTACCGGTACCCCCTGTATATAGCCTCCACATTGACTCTGTACCAGTACCCCCTGTATATAGCCTCCACATTGACTCTGTACCGGTACCCCCTGTATATAGCCTCCACATTGACTCTGTACCGTAACACCCTGTATATAGCCTCCACATTGACTCTGTACCGGTACCCCCTGTATATAGCCTCCACATTGACTCTGTACCGGTACCCCCTGTATATAGCCTCCACATTGACTCTGTACCGGTACCCCCTGTATATAGCCTCCACATTGACTCTGTACCGGTACCCCCTGTATATAGCCTCCACATTGACTCTGTACCAGTACCCCCTGTATATAGCCTCCACATTGACTCTGTACCGGTACCCCCTGTATATAGCCTCCACATTGACTCTGTACCGGTACCCCCTGTATATAGCCTCCACATTGACTCTGTACCGGTACCCCCTGTATATAGCCTCCACATTGACTCTGTACCGGTACCACCTGTATATAGCCTCCACACTGACTCGGTACCGGTACCCCCTGTATATAGTCTCGTTATTCTTATTTTTATTGTGTTACTTTTTCTTTTTCTTTGACTATTTTTATTTTAGTCGACTTAGTAAATATTTTCTTAACTCTTTCTTGACCTGTTGGTTAAGGGCTCGTCAGTCAGCGTTTCACTGTAAGGTCTACTACACCTGTTGTATTCAGCATTTCACTGAGAGGTCTACTACACCTGTTGTATTCAGCATTTCACTGTGAGGTCTACTACACCTGTTGTATTCAGCATTTCACTGTGAGGTCTACACCTGTTGTATTCAGCATTTCACTGTGAGGTCTACACCTGTTGTATTCAGCATTTCACTGTGAGGTCTACTACACCTGTTGTATTCAGCATTTCACTGTGAGGTCTACTACACCTGTTGTATTCAGCATTTCACTGTGAGGTCTACTACACCTGTTGTATTCAGCGTTTCACTGTGAGGTCTACTACACCTGTTGTATTCAGCATTTCACTGTGAGGTCTACTACACCTGTTGTATTCAGCATTTCACTGTGAGGTCTACTACACCTGTTGTATTCAGCATTTCACTGTGAGGTCTACTACACCTGTTGTATTCAGCGTTTCACTGTGAGGTCTACTACACCTGTTGTATTCAGCGTTTCACTGTAAGGTCTACTACACCTGTTGTATTCAGCGTTTCACTGTAAGGTCTACTACACCTGTTGTATTCAGCATTTCACTGTGAGGTCTACTACACCTGTTGTATTCAGCATTTCACTGTGAGGTCTACTACACCTGTTGTATTCAGCGTTTCACTGTGAGGTCTACTACACCTGTTGTATTCAGCATTTCACTGTGAGGTCTACTACACCTGTTGTATTCAGCATTTCACTGTGAGGTCTACTACACCTGTTGTATTCAGCATTTCACTGTAAGGTCTACTACACCTGTTGTATTCAGCATTTCACTGTAAGGTCTACTACACCTGTTGTATTCAGCATTTCACTGTAAGGTCTACAACACCTGTTGTATTCAGCGTTTCACTGTAAGGTCTACAACACCTGTTGTATTCAGCGTTTCACTGTGAGGTCTACTACACCTGTTGTATTCAGCGTTTCACTGTAAGGTCTACTACACCTGTTGTATTCAGCATTTCACTGTGAGGTCTACTACACCTGTTGTATTCAGCGTTTCACTGTAAGGTCTACTACACCCGTTGTATTCAGCGTTTCACTGTAAGGTCTACTACACCTGTTGTATTCAGCGTTTCACTGTAAGGTCTACTACACCTGTTGTATTCAGCATTTCACTGTAAGGTCTACTACACCTGTTGGTTAAGGGCTTGTCAGGCAGCGTTTCACTGTAAGGTCTACAACACCTGTTGTATTCGGAGCGCGTGACTAATAAAGTTTGATTTGAATCGGGTGCTCTTCCGGTATGTCATTACCAAGCCAGGTATGTCATTACCAAGCCAGGTATGTCTTTACCAAGCCAGGTATGTCATTACCAAGCCAGGTATGTCATTACCAAGCCAGGTATGTCTTTACCAAGCCAGGTATGTCATTACCAAGCCAGGTATGTCATTACCAAGCCAGGTATGTCTTTACCAAGCCAGGTATGTCATTACCAAGCCAGGTATGTCTTTACCAAGCCAGGTATGTCATTCATTACCAAGCCAGGTATGTCATTACCAAGCCAGGTATGTCATTACCAAGCCAGGTATGTCATTACCAAGCCATGTATGTCATTACCAAGCCAGGCATGTCATTACCAAGCCAGGTATGTCATTACCAAGCCATGTATGTCATTACCAAGCCAGGTATGTCTTTTTTTTTTACACAAAAAACATGAAAAGTTATCAACTGGCCATGAGATACAAGTGAACTCTCTGTCTCTGTCTCTGTCTCTGTCTCTCTGTCTCTCTCCCTCTCTGTCTCTCTCCCTCTCTGTCTCTCTCCCTCTCTGTCTCTCTCTCTCTCTCTCTCTCTCTCTCTCTCTCTCTCTCTCTCTCTCTCTCTCTCTCTCTGTCTCTCCCTCTCTCTCTCTCTCTCTCTCTGTCTCTCTCTCTCTCTCCCTTTCTCTCTCTCTCTCTCTCTCTCTTTGGAGTGCATGCTGGGAAGTGAGTCGTCAAGCAGGAGTGTTTGTGAGAGCGACTGGATTTCTTTTCATTCTATTGGGTTTTGGTATGTAAATATATATATATTGATTAGTTGGTTTAAAGATAATTGTTCTAATTATTAATTAACAAGTAGAGGGGTGGTGGGATAGTTTGAGGTTGTTTGTTTTCGCGAGGGCACAACCAGCTGGTTGAGGCTGGTTAAAATGTCCGCTCGTGAGAATTTGGAGTATGAAAAACTTAGTCGGCGCAATGGAATTAAGATTTTGGCAGAGGTTGGATGTTCAGTGGAAGAATGTGTTTTAGCGGTAGGTAGTATGATTGGGTATGATAGCATTAAATCAGCCTCAAGGATGAATAGCGCAGTAGTGATATTTTTAGATTCTATTGGAAAAGTGAATACGATGGTGGAGAACGGTGTTGTTTTGAGGGAGACACAAACAAAGGTATTTCCACTTATGAATCCGGCTAAGAAGGTTATATTGTCTAACGTACCACCATTTGTTAGAGATGAAGTGTTGGAGAGAGAATTATCGCGTCATGGTGAAATTGTGTCTACAATAAAGAAAGTTCTTTTTGGATGCAAATCTCCGTTGCTGAAACATGTCGTGTCTCATAGGAGGCAAGTGTATATGATCTTAAAAAAGGACGTTGATGAACTGAATTTAGCGTTTAGTTTTAAGATTGATGGATTTGATTATGTGTTTTACGCTTCTACTGAATCAATGAAATGTTTTGGGTGTGGAAGAGAGGGGCATTTGGTGCGTAGTTGTCCTGAGAAGGAGCGCGCAGAGCCCGGTAGTAGTTATAGTGATGGTACAGATAATGCATTTACGCAAAGAGATGAAACTGCTAAAAGTACGGGGGAAGGAAGAAGGTGGGCAGATGTGGTTGGAAAAGGGGGAGAGGAAGGCAGTGTGGATACGGGGACAATTGTGGTGGATCAGAACAAGGAGGGAGGGGAAACAGTCTGTGAGATTGCGACTGCCGTTGCTGAGGTGGTGTTGGAAAGTGAAATTGGAGATAAAGAGGAAATTGAAATAACAGGAAAGGAAGAAGCTGTTTTCAAAGTACCGAGAAGTAAGAGAAAGAATGAAGGGGGGGGGGTGAAGGGTCTAATTCTAAGAGGAAGGTAGAGATTGATAAATTAGTTGAAGATGAAAAGGTTGAAGATTTAGGAGAGTTTTCCTCTGGGGAGGAGAGCGGGAGTGAGTCATCTGACGCGTCGCAACAAAATAGTGAGATAATTGGGGAGGAAGGAAGGTATGGAATTAAGAAGGTACGCCAATTTCTGAAGTTGACAAAAGGGAAGAAATATATGCAGGATTATAATATAACTGATTTTTTCCCTGAAAGTGAATTGTTTATTGAATCAGCAAAGTTTTTGATGTCAAAAATAACAGGGGGAGGTTTGACAAGCCCTGAAATTGCTAGACTTAAGAAGGTGGTCACGAGAGTGATAAGTGATGTAAATTCTAAAGAAAATGAAAGGGTTTAGTTGCAGTTTTAACCCTGTAAAGAGATGGGATATCTGTATTTTCCTCTGTATATTTTTTTCATTCATGAGCAGTTTTAAGATTTCTTCTTTAAACATAAATGGTGGAAGAGATGTTAAAAAAAGAGCGATAGTGTATGAGTTAATTAGGGGAAAGGGAAGTGACATAAATTTTCTACAAGAAACACATAGTAATTTGGAAAATGAAGTTATGTGGAAAAAGGAGTGGGGGGGGACAGTGGTGTGTAGTCATAAAAATTCTAAAAGTGGGGGTGTGGCTATATTGTTCTCAAGGGGGTTTTTGCCTTTGTCTTATGAGGTTGAAGAGGTAGTTGAGGGGAGGTTATTAAAAGTTAGAGCAAGGTATGAAAACATCACTATGTGTCTGATAAATGTCTATGCCCCAGTGGTGGCAGTTGAGAGGGTATGTTTTTTAGAGACATTATCAAATACCATTGAGAAATGTAACAATGAAGATTATTTATTTATTGCTGGGGATTTTAACTGCACAGTCAGTGATTTAGATAGAAATCACCAAGAACCTCATATAGCCTCAAGGACCTTTTTAAAACGCCTCATTGTAACGCATGAATTGTGTGATATTTGGCGGAGACAAAATGGAGGCACAAGGCAGTACACCTGGGCGCATGTGAGAGAGAACATCATCTCTATGGCAAGGTTAGATAGGTTTTATTGTTTTGAGCATCAATCTCAGGTCTGTAAATCAAGTGTGATAACCCCAGTGGGATTTTCTGATCATTGTTTAATAACAGAGGTGGTGTTCATTAATAATGTAAAACCCAAAAGCGCATACTGGCATTTTAATATAACTTTATTGAGTGATGCTCACTTCAGGAAATGTTTTTGTTTTTTCTGGGAGAGGTGGAGGTCTCAAAAGGACAGTTTTGTATCCATTCAACAGTGGTGGGATATAGGGAAAATCCAGATTCAACAATTTTGTAATCAATACACGAGGAATGTCACCAAGGATATCATCAGATCAATGAAAGCCCTAGAGTTTGAAATAGTGGAACTCATGACGTTGGTTGAGACCACAGGAGATTGGGGCCATACGCAGGCACTCAAGAAAAAAAAAGTTGAATTGGCAGATCTGCTGGGTATCAGAGCACAGGGGGCATTGGTGAGAAGTAAGTTTCAGGGAATATCTGAAATGGATGCCTCATCCAAATTTTTCTTTGGTTTAGAGAAAAAGAATGGACAAAGAAAAATTATTCATTGTCTCAAATCAGCTGTTGGACAAGAGCTCACTAGCCCTAGTGAAATTAGAAAGAGGGCAGTAGAGTTCTATGCTGAGCTCTACAAGTGTGAGTACAAAGAGGATAAAACAGTGACACAGAAGTTCCTTGATGGGCTCCCAAAGGTGGATGCAGAAGCTCAGGTTGAGCTTGAGCAACCATTGTCTTTGCAGGAGTTATACTCTGCATTAAAAGGCATGGAAAATGGAAGGGCACCAGGCTTTGATGGGCTTCCCGTTGACTTTTTTAAGTCTTTTTGGACTATGTTGGGAGAAGATTGGCTGGCAGTGGTTAATGATAGTTTAACCGGAGGGTTACTACCATTAAGCTGCAGAAGGGCTGTCCTCACCCTACTGCCAAAAAAGGGAGACCCTAGGGAGGTGAAAAACTGGAGGCCGGTGGCTTTATTGTGCACTGATTATAAGATCCTGTCCAAGGCTTTGTCCAACAGGCTGAGGGAGGTGATGGGGCAAATCATACATACGGACCAGTCCTACTGTGTTCCTGGCAGGCAGATAGGGGATAACATTTCTCTGATTCGTGACTTTTTGGACATCTCTAGGGCTATTGGGGTGGATGCAGGTCTAATTTCAATTGATCAGGAAAAGGCATTTGACCGAGTTGAACATCAATATTTATGGCATACGCTTGAGGCGTTTGGGTTCAGCTCTGGTTTTATTGACATGATAAAGGTGATATATGGTGACATTGAAAGTGTATTGAAAGTTAACGGTGGTTTGAGTGCTCCTTTTAAAGTGTGTAGAGGTATTAGGCAGGGATGTTCTTTATCAGGGATGCTGTATGCCATTGCTATAGAGCCACTACTAACTAGCATTAGAAGTCGCATTGAAGGGGTGTACCTTTCCAAGGATATTCCTCCTATTCGTCTTTCAGCCTATGCTGATGATGTAGTTGTTTTAGTGAAAAATCAAGCGGAGGTGGATAGTTTGAGTCTAATGGTTGATCGGTTTAGGGGAATATCCTCGGCAAAAGTAAATTGGGAAAAGAGTTGTGCATTACAGATTGGAGAATGGTCTGGAGGGATCATGGCTTTGGGTTTGGATGAGGTGAATGGGAAGGATTTGTATAGGGGGTGTGTTAAGGTGTTAAACAAAGAGAAATTGAAAAATAGAAAAGACACTCCATGGAGGGTAAAATTGGGAATTGATGACAAGGTAAAGCCAGCATGGAGAGCACTGTACAAACCACCGTTACAAAAGGGTACTGGTGATATGCAATGGAGGGTGTTACATGGCATTATTGCAGTTAATGCTTTTGTATCTGTCATTAATTCAGATGTTAGAGATGGATGTCCTTTTTGTAATATAAGAGAAACCATTTTTCACTGTTTTATGGAGTGTGAGAGGATAAAACCTTTATTGGAAATACTGGAATCATTGTTTAGAGCTGTAGGTGAGATTTTTAATAACAATGTTTTTATTTTGGGGTTTCAATATAGTAAGCAACAGAAAAGAAAATGTCAAATGTTAAATTTTATTTTGGGACAAGCTAAGATGTCAATTTTTTTGAGTAGGAAACATAAAATAGACACGGGATATGAGAAGGATATAAGATGTGTTTTTAAAGGATTAGTGAAAGCAAGAATAAAAGTGGATTTTGAGTTTTTCTCAGCTGTAAAAGATCTCCCATTGTTTGAGGAGAAGTGGGCATATGAAGGAGCGCTTTGTTTTGTAGAGGAGGGGAAATTATTTTTTGTTGAGGAAATAAGTTGAATGTATATGTTCTTTTGTATTTTTATTTTTATTTATTTTGTGTAGGAATTACATTCATTGTTTCATTTCTGAAAAGGCAGTGTGTCATTATTTATGTTAACAATTGAGTAGAAAATAAAGGTTTTATAAAAACTCAAAAAAAAAACCTCTCTCTCTCTCTCTCTCTCTCTCTCTCTCTCTCTCTCTCTCTCTCTCTCTCCCTCTCTCTCTCTCTCTCTCTCTGTCTCTCTCTCTCTCTCCCTTTCTCTCTCTCTCTCTCTCTCTCTCTCTCTCTCTCTCTCTCTCTCCGTCTCTCTCTCTCTCTCTCTCTCCCTTTCTCTCTCTCTCTCTCTCTCTCTCTCTCTCTCTCTCTCTCTCTCTCTCTCTCTCTCTCTCTCTCTCTCTCTCTCTCTCTCTCTCTCTGTCTCTCTCTCTCCCTCTCTCTCTCCCTCCCTCTCTCCCTCTCTCTCTCTCTCTCTCTCTCTCTCCCTCTCCCTCTCCCTCTCCAGTGAGCACAGTACCTTCAGCTCCTGGGAACCACATGCAGGGGAGAGAAGAGGGGGGTTAGGGAGGTTAATCATACTGCATCACTCTCCTCCTGGATATACTTCATCATCGTCATCATCAGAAACAACCAGAGGAGGCTGGTGGGCTGAGATATCGGTGGACGGGCTCATTGGGAATGGAATAAATGGAACGATATCAAACACATGTTCATTCCCATTTCCAGCCAATTACAATGAACCATTCCTCCTATACAGGTAGTTCCGCCCACCAGCCTCCTCTGGAAGCAACAACTAAATCACCATCGTTAGAATCATTATCACCGTCAACTGAATCCAGGCAGGATCATGAAGTTAATGGTATATAGAACACAGGGTTTAACTATCGACAGAGGTTAAAACATGTACGAGTGGGAGGAGGTGTCTTACCCTCCACTTGGACTTAGCAAAGTTCTTCTCAAACTGGGCACACACTCCATCCTTCAGGTTCTTCTCCGAGGCCCCGTTACCAGCAATCCTGATAGACAGAAACATAAACAAATTAATGGCAAGAGATTCAATTAGTTAGTTTGTTGTGTGTGTGTGTGTTTTAATGTGTGTGTGGGTGTGTGTTTTAATGTGTGTGTGTGTGTGTTTTAATGTGTGTGTGTGTGTGTGTTTTAATGTGTGTGTGTGTGTTTTAATGTGTTTGTGTGTGTGTGTTTTAATGTGTGTGTGTGTGTTTTAATGTGTGTGTGTGTGTGTGTGTGTGTGTGTGTGTGTGTGTGTGTGTGTGTGTGTGTGTGTGTGTGTGTGTGTGTGTGTGTGTGTGTGTGTGTGTGTGTGTGTGTGTGTGTGTGTGTGTGTGTGTGTGTGTGTGTGCTCACCACTCGTGTAAGAGAGCATCTGCAGCTGTGATTCTCAGCATCTGGTCCACCTCCATCAGCCTACACACTAACTCCTTAGCTGAGAGGGGGCAGAGAGGAAGAGAGAGGGAGGGGAGGAGATGGGAAGGGGGAGAGGGAGATAGATAAGAGGGGAGAGACGGACAGGGAGAGAGAAGAGGGGAGAGACGGACAGGGAGAGAGAAGAGGGGCAGAGACGGAGAGGGAGAGAGAAGAGAGACGGAGAGAGATGGAGAGACGAGAGATAAAGAGAAATGGAGAGAGAAGAGATATGGAGAGAGAAGAGCGGTGGGGAGAGAGAGAAGGGGGGAGAGAAGAGAGGGAGAGAGAAGAGGGGCAGAGACAGAGAGGGAGAGAGAAGAGAGACGGAGAGAGATGGAGAGACGAGAGATAAAGAGAAATGGAGAGAGAAGAGATATGGAGAGAGAAGAGCGGTGGGGAGAGAGAGAAGGGGGGAGAGAAGAGAGGGAGAGAGAAGAGGGGCAGAGACAGAGAGGGAGAGAGAAGAGAGACGGAGAGAGATGGAGAGACGAGAGATAAAGAGAAATGGAGAGAGAAGAGATATGGAGAGAGAAGAGCGGTGGGGAGAGAGAGAAGGGGGGAGAGAAGAGAGGGAGAGAGAAGAGAGACGGAGAGAGAAGAGAGCGGGAGAGAGAAGAGAGGGAGAGAGAGAAAAGAGGGGGAGGGAGAAGAGATGGAGAGAGGGGGAGAGAGGGGAGAGATGAGATAAGACAGGGAGAGTGAGAGACGAGAGGGGGAAAGACGAGGGGGAGAGACAAGAGATGAAGAGAGAAGAGAAATGGAGAGGAGAGAGAGGCAGAGAAGATAGAGGCAAAGAAGAGGGAGAGAGAAGAGAGAGGCAGAGAAGAGAAAGGCAGAGAGAGAAGAGAGAGGGAGAGAGAAGAGAGGTGGAGAGAAGAGAGGGGGAGAGAAGAAAGGGGGAGAGAAGAGAAAGGGAGAGAGAGAAGAGAGAGGAAGAGAGATGCAAATACAGTAAGTTAATGTGTACCTGCAGTAGAGCATTACCCCCCTCTAGTGGATGGCTGTCTCTAGTGGCTGGCTTTCTCTAGTGGCTGGCTTTCTCTAGTGGCCGTCTCTAGTGGCTGTCTGTCTCTAGTGGCCGTCTCTAGTGGCTGTCTGTCTCTAGTGGCTGTCTCTAGTGGCTGGCTGTCTCTAGTGGCCGTCTCTAGTGGCTGTCTGTCTCTAGTGGCTGTCTGTCTCTAGTGGCTGGCTGTCTCTAGTGGCTGTCTCTAGTGGCTGGCCGTCTCTAGTGGCTGGCCGTCTCTAGTGGCCGGCCATCTCTAGTGGCTGGCTGTCTCTAGTGGCCGTCTCTAGTGGCCGGCCATCTCTAGTGGCTGGCTGTCTCTAGTGGCTGGCCATCTCTAGTGGCTGTCTCTAGTGGCTGGCCGTCTCTAGTGACTGGCCGTCTCTAGTGGCTGTCTCTAGTGGCTGTCTCTAGCGGCTGTCTCTAGTGGCTGGCCGTCTCTAGTGACTGGCCGTCTCTAGTGGCTGTCTCTAGTGGCTGGCCATCTCTAGTGGCTGTCTCTAGTGGCTGTCTCTAGTGGCTGGCCGTCTCTAGTGGCTGGCCGTCTCTAGTGGCTGGCCGTCTCTAGTGGCTGGCCGTCTCTAGTGGCTGGCCGTCTCTAGTGGCTGGCCGTCTCTAGTGGATGCCTCTAATGGCCGTCTCTAGTGGCTGGCCGTCTCTAGTGGCTGGCCGTCTCTAGTGGCTGGCCGTCTCTAGTGGCTGGCCGTCTCTAGTGGCTGGCCGTCTCTAGTGGATGTCTCTAGTGGCTGTCTCTAATGGCCGTCTCTAGTGGCTGGCTGTCTCTAGTGGCTGGCCGTCTCTAGTGGCCGGCTGTCTCTAATGGCCGTCTCTAGTGGCTGGATGTCTCTAGTGGCTGGCCGTCTCTAGTGGCTGGCCGTCTCTAGTGGCTGGCCGTCTCTAGTGGCTGGCCGTCTCTAGTGGCTGGCCGTCTCTAGTGGCTGGCCGTCTCTAGTGGATGCCTCTAATGGCCGTCTCTAGTGGCTGGCCGTCTCTAGTGGCTGGCCGTCTCTAGTGGCTGGCCGTCTCTAGTGGCTGGCCGTCTCTAGTGGCTGTCTCTAATGGCCGTCTCTAGTGGCTGTCTCTAAGGTACATACCACAGTCAGTCATAGGTACATACCACAGTCAGTCAGAGGAGGAACATACCACAGTCAGTAATAGGTACATACCACAGTCAGTAATAGGTACATACCACAGTCAGTCATAGGTACATACCACAGTCAGTAATAGGTACATACCACAGTCAGTAATAGGTACATACCACAGTCAGTCATGGGTACATACCACAGTCAGTCATAGGTACATACCACAGTCAGTCATGGGTACATACCACCGTCAGTCATGGGTACATACCACAGTCAGTCATAGGTACATACCACAGTCAGTCATAGGTACATACCACAGTCAGTCATGGGTACATACCACAGTCAATCATAGGTACATACCACAGTCAGTCATGGGTACATACCACAGTCAATCATAGGTACATACCACAGTCAGTCATAGGAGGTACATACCACAGTCAGTAATAGGTACATACCACAGTCAATCAGAGGAGGTACATACCACAGTGTTGTGGTATGTTGTTGTGTTGTCATTGTGTTGTTGTCGTATTGTTGTGTTGTTGTGTTGTTGTGTTGTTGTTGTGTTGTCGTATTGTTGTTGTGTTGTTGTGTTGTTGTGTTGTTGTTGTCATTGTGTTGTCATTGTGTTGTTGTTGTGTTGTCGTGTTGTTGTGTTGTTGTGTTGTTGTTGTTGTGTTGTTGTGTTGTTGTGTTGTTGTCGTATTGTTGTGTTGTTGTTGTTGTGTTGTTGTGTTGTTGTTGTTGTGTTGTTGTGTTGTTGTGTTGTTGTCGTATTGTTGTGTTGTTGTGTTGTTGTTGTGTTGTTGTTGTGTTGTCGTGTTGTCGTTGTGTTGTGTTGTTGTGTTGTTGTGTTGTCGTATTGTTGTGTTGTTGTGTTGTTGTGTTGTTGTGTTGTTGTTGTTGTGTTGTTGTGTTGTTGTCGTATTGTTGTGTTGTTGTGTTGTTGTTGTTGTGTTGTTGTGTTGTTGTGTTGTTGTCGTATTGTTGTGTTGTCGTATTGTTGTGTTGTTGTGTTGTTGTCGTATTGTTGTGTTGTTGTGTTGTTGTTGTGTTGTTGTGTTGTTGTTGTGTTGTTGTGTTGTTGTCGTATTGTTGTGTTGTTGTGTTGTTGTTGTGTTGTCGTATTGTTGTGTTGTTGTGTTGTTGTCGTATTGTTGTGTTGTTGTGTTGTTGTCGTATTGTTGTGTTGTTGTGTTGTTGTTGTGTTGTCGTATTGTTGTGTTGTTGTGTTGTTGTCGTATTGTTGTGTTGTTGTGTTGTTGTCGTATTGTTGTGTTGTTGTGTTGTTGTGTTGTTGTCGTATTGTCGTATTGTTGTGTTGTCGTTGTGTTGTTGTCGTATTGTTGTGTTGTTGTGTTGTTGTCGTATTGTTGTGTTGTTGTGTTGTTGTTGTGTTGTTGTCGTATTGTTGTGTTGTTGTGTTGTTGTTGTGTTGTTGTGTTGTTGTGTTGTTGTTGTGTTGTTGTATTGTTGTGTTGTTGTGTTGTTGTGTTGTTGTTGTTGTGTTGTTGTCGTATTGTTGTGTTGTTGTTGTGTTGTTGTCGTATTGTTGTGTTGTCGTGTTGTTGTTGTGTTGTTGTGTTGTTGTCGTATTGTTCTGCTGTCGTTGTGTTGCCGTATTGTTGTGTTGTTGTGTTGTTGTTGTGTTGTTGTGTTGTTGTTGTGTTGTTGTTGTGTTGTTGTCGTATTGTTGTGTTGTTGTTGTGTTGTTGTCGTATTGTTTGTGTTGTTGTGTTGTTGTCGTATTGTTGTGTTGTTGTGTTGTTGTCGTATTGTTGTGTTGTTGTGTTGTTGTTGTGTTGTTGTGTTGTGGTTGTGTTGTTGTCGTATTGTTGTGTTGTTGTGTTGTTGTCGTATTGTTGTGTTGTTCTGTTGTTGTCGTATTGTTGTGTTGTTGTGTTGTTGTGTTGTCGTTGTGTTGTTGTGTTGTCGTTGTGTTGTTGTGTTGTTGTGTTGTTGTGTTGTCGTTGTGTTGTTGTCGTATTGTTGTGTTGTTGTGTTGTTGTCGTATTGTTGTGTTGTTGTGTTGTTGTGTTGTCGTTGTGTTGTTGTGTTGTTGTGTTGTTGTTGTGTTGTTGTGTTGTCGTTGTTGTCGTTGTTGTGTTGTTGTGGTGTTGTTGTTGTGTTGTTGTGTTGTTGTTGTGTTGTCGTTGTGTTGTTGTGTTGTTGTGTTGTTGTCGTATTGTTGTGTTGTTGTGTTGTTGTGTTGTCGTTGTTGTGTTGTTGTGTTGTTGTGTTGTTGTGTTGTTGTGTTGTTGTTGTGTTGTCGTTGTTGTCGTTGTTGTGTTGTTGTGTTGTTGTTGTGTTGTTGTGTTGTTGTTGTGTTGTCGTTGTTGTCGTTGTTGTGTTGTTGTGTTGCTGTTGTGTTGTCGTTGTGTTGTTGTTGTTGTTGTTGTTGTGTTGTCGTTGTTGTCGTTGTTGTGTTGTTGTTGTGTTGTCGTTGTGTTGTTGTGTTGTTGTCGTATTGTTGTGTTGTTGTGTTGTTGTTGTTGTTGTGTTGTTGTGTTGTTGTGTTGTTGTGTTGTTGTTGTTGTGTTGTTGTGTTGTTGTTGTGTTGTTGTTGTGTTGTTGTTGTGTTGTTGTGTTGTCGTGGTGTTGTTGTGTTGTTGTGTCGTTGTGTTGTTGTTGTGTTGTCGTTGTTGTGTTGTTGTGTTGTTGTGTTGTTGTGTTGTTGTGTTGTCGTTGTTGTCGTTGTTGTCGTTGTGTTGTTGTGTTGTTGTGTTGTTGTGTTGTTGTTGTGTTGTTGTTGTGTTGTTGTGTTGTTGTTGTGTTGTTGTTGTGTTGTTGTGTTGTCGTGGTGTTGTCGTTGTTGTCGTTGTTGTGTCGTTGTTGTTGTGTTGTTGTGTTGTCGTTGTGTTGTTGTGTTGTTGTTGTGTTGTTGTTGTGTTGTTGTGTTGTCGTGGTGTTGTCGTTGTTGTCGTTGTTGTTGTTGTGTTGTTGTTGTGTTGTCGTTGTGTTGTTGTTGTGTTGTTGTGTTGTTGTTGTGTTGTTGTGTTGTTGTTGTGTTGTTGTGTTGTCGTTGTTGTCGTTGTTGTGTTGTTGTTGTGTTGTCGTTGTGTTGTCGTTGTTGTGTTGTTGTGTTGTTGTGTCGTTGTGTTGTTGTTGTGTTGTCGTTGTTGTGTTGTTGTGTTGTTGTGTTGTCGTTGTTGTCGTTGTTGTGTTGTTGTTGTGTTGTTGTGTTGTCGTCGTGTTGTCGTCGTGTTGTCGTTGTTGTGTTGTTGTGTTGTTGTGTCGTTGTGTTGTTGTTGTGTTGTCGTTGTTGTGTTGTTGTGTTGTTGTGTTGTTGTGTTGTTGTGTTGTTGTCGTTGTTGTCGTTGTTGTGTTGTTGTGTTGTTGTCGTTGTTGTGTTGTTGTGTACCTGGAACAGAGATGTCGTCCCAGTAAGGAGCGTCAAACTCAAACTCCCCGGCGACGATACGACAGAAGATGATCCGGTTGTGAAGGTCTGTGTTCTCTTCTTCTGTCTCGTCGTAGAACGGAGGATTCCCCGACAGACTAAAGAAAAAGACTCTATTATCCAAAGCGACTTACAGAGAGAAAGCTTGATGAGATATTTAGATAAGTAGGAACCGCAAGGCATGAATTAAACTATTACATCTGATCAGTGTTGTAAATCTAGTTATTGACGAGTTTGGGAGAGTAGCATAGTGTTATGTACATGTTATAACTCCTCTATGAACACTCACAGTATGTACACTCACAGTGTGTAGACTACATGCTATAACTTCTAAATGAACACTCACAGTATGTACATGTTATAACTCCTCTATGACCACTCACAGTGTGTAGACTACATGCTATAACTTCTAAATGAACACTCACAGTATGTACATGTTATAACTCCTCTATGAACACTCACAGTATGTACATGCTACAACTCCTCTATGAACACTCACAGTATGTACATGTTATAACTCCTCTATGAACACTCACAGTATGTACATGTTATAACTCCTCTATGAACACTCACAGTATGTACATGTTATAACTCCTCTATGACCACTCACAGTATGTACATGTTATAACTCCTCTATGACCACTCACAGTATGTACATGTTATAACTCCTCTATGACCACTCACAGTATGTCCTTGTTATAACTCCTCTATGAACACTCACAGTATGTACATGTTATAACTCCTCTATGAACACTCACAGTATGTACATGTTATAACTCCTCTATGACCACTCAAAGTATGTACATGTTATAACTCCTCTATGACCACTCACAGTATGTACATGTTATAACTCCTCTATGACCACTCACAGTATGTACATGTTATAACTCCTCTATGGCCACTCACAGTATGTACATGTTATAACTCCTCTATGACCACTCACAGTGTGTAGACTACATGTTATAACTCCTCTATGACCACTCACAGCATGTACATGTTATAACTCCTCTATGAACACTCACAGTATGTACATGTTATAACTCCTCTATGACCACTCACAGTATGTACATGCTATAACTCCTAAATGAACACTCACAGTATGTACATGTTATAACTCCTCTATGAACACTCACAGTATGTACATGTTATAACTCCTCTATGAACACTCACAGTATGTACATGTTATAACTCCTCTATGAACACTCACAGTATGTACATGTTATAACTCCTCTATGACCACTCACAGTATGTACATGTTATAACTCCTCTATGACCACTCACAGTATGTACATGTTATAACTCCTCTATGACCACTCACAGTATGTCCTTGTTATAACTCCTCTATGAACACTCACAGTATGTACATGTTATAACTCCTCTATGAACACTCACAGTATGTACATGTTATAACTCCTCTATGACCACTCAAAGTATGTACATGTTATAACTCCTCTATGACCACTCACAGTATGTACATGTTATAACTCCTCTATGACCACTCACAGTATGTACATGTTATAACTCCTCTATGGCCACTCACAGTATGTACATGTTATAACTCCTCTATGACCACTCACAGTGTGTAGACTACATGTTATAACTCCTCTATGACCACTCACAGCATGTACATGTTATAACTCCTCTATGAACACTCACAGTATGTACATGTTATAACTCCTCTATGACCACTCACAGTATGTACATGCTATAACTCCTAAATGAACACTCACAGTATGTACATGTTATAACTCCTCTATGAACACTCACAGTATGTACATGTTATAACTCCTATATGACCACTCACAGTATGTACATGCTATAACTCCTATATGACCACTCACAGTATGTACATGCTATAACTCCTCTATGAACACTCACAGTATGTACATGTTATAACTCCTCTATGAACACTCACATTATGTACATGTTATAACTCCTCTATGAACACTCACAGTATGTACATGATGACCCCTACTGCCCAACAATCCACTGGTCGACCGTACCGGTGCCTGGCCACAACCTCCGGAGCTGAGAGAGAGAGAGAGACAGAGAGACAGAGAGAGAGACAGAGAGAGAGAGAGAGAGAGAGAGAGAGAGAGAGAGAGACAGAGAGACAGAGAGAGAGACAGAGAGAGAGAGAGAGAGAGAGAGAGAGACAGAGAGAGAGAGAGGGAGAGAGAGAGAAAGAGAGAGAGAGACAGAGAGAGAGAGACAGAGAGAGAGAGAGACAGAGAGACAGAGAGAGAGACAGAGAGAGAGAGAGAGACAGAGCCAGAGAGAGAGAAAGAGAGAGAGGGACAGAGAGAGAGAGAGACAGAGAGAGAGAGAGAGAGAGAGACAGAGAGAGAGAGAGACAGAGAGAGAGGGAGAGAGAGAGAGTTAAGGGAAGTTGGGGGGAGAAAGATAGAGACAGAGAAGGAGTGAAGGGGTGATCGAGAGGGCAGGGGGAACAGAGGGAGGACAACAAACTGGCTTCATTAATCATCAACTAGATGAATCAGTCTGCATCTTCCTTCAGCTTTCTTCTCTTTCAATCCCTTCATCTCTCATTCTCTCCCTCCTCTCATTACCTCGCTGTCTCCTCTTCTTGTCCCCTCTCCTCTCTTTCTCCATCCCCTCATCTCTCATAGCTCTGCTGTGCGTCACTCTCTCCCCTCTCTCTCCATCCCCTCATCTTTCATTGCTCTGCCGTGCCTCTCTCTCTCTTCTGTCTTTCCTATTTTTTATTTCACCAATCCCTTATTGCAGTTCATTTATTTCCCTCCGTCCATCCCTCCCTCCCTCCCTCCCTTCATCCCTCCCTCCCTCCCTCCCTCCCTCCCTCCCTCCCTCCCTCCCTCCTTATTTATCTGTTTAATTTTGATGTAATTACTCTCTGGTGTGAATGACTGAGCTGCCCTTTACTGTAGATAAATTACTGGAGGAGGAGATGGAGGAGAAGAGGAGGAAGAGAGCAGAGAGAGAGGAGAGCAGAGAGGGGGAGAGCAGAGAGAGGAGGAGAGCAGAAAGGGAGGAGAGCAGAGAGGGAGGAGAGCAGAGAGGGAGGAGAGCAGAGAGAGGGGAGAGCAGAGAGGGGAGGAGAGCAGAGAGAGGAGGAGAGTAGAGAGAGGGGAGAGCAGAGAGAGGAGGAGAGCAGAGAGAGGGAGGAAAGCAGAAAGGGAGGAGAGCAGAGAGGAGGAGAGCAGAGAGGAGGAGAGCAGAGAGAGGAGGAGAGCAGAAAGGGAGGAGAGCAGAGAGGGAGGAGAGCAGAGAGGGAGGAGAGCAGAGAGAGGGGAGAGCAGAGAGAGGAGGAGAGCAGAGAGAGGAGGAGAGTAGAGAGAGGGGAGAGCAGAGAGGGAGGAGAGCAGAGAGAGGGGAGAGCAGAGAGAGGAGGAGAGCAGAGAGAGGGGAGAGCAGAGAGAGGGGAGAGCAGAGAGAGGAGGAGAGCAGAGAGAGGGGAGAGCAGAGAGAGGAGGAGAGCAGAGAGAGGGGAGAGCAGAGAGAGGAGGAGAGCAGAGAGGGGGAGAGCAGAGAGAGGAGGAGAGCAGAGAGGGGGAGAGCAGAGAGAGGAGGAGAGCAAAAAGGGAGGAGAGCAGAGAGAGGAGGAGAGTAGAGAGAGAAGGAGAGCAGAGAGAGGGGAGAGCAGAGAGAGGAGGAGAGCAGCGAAGAGAGGAGGAGAGGCAGGAGAGAGGAGGAGAGCAGAGAGAGGGGAGAGCAGAGAGAGGGGAGAGCAGAGAGAGGAGAGAGCAGAGAGAGGGGAGAGCAGAGAGAGGGGGAGAGAGAGGGAGAGGGCAGAGAGAGGAGGAGAGCAGAGAGAGGAGGAGAGCAGAGAGAGGAGGAGAGCAGAGAGAGGAGGAGAGCAGAGAGGGGAGGAGAGCAGAGAGAGGGGAGAGCAGAGAGAGGGGAGACCAGAGAGGGGAGGAGAGCAGAGAGAGGGGAGAGCAGAGAAAGGGGAGACCAGAGAGGGGAGGAGAGCAGAGAGAGGGGAGAGCAGAGAGGGGAGGAGAGCAGAGAGAGGAGGAGAGCAGAGAGAGGAGGAGAGCAGAGAGAGGAGGAGAGCAGAAAGGGAGGAGAGCAGAGAGAGGAGGAGAGCAGAGAGAGAAGGAGAGCAGAGAGAGGGGAGAGCAGAGAGAGGAGGAGAGCAGAGAGAGGAGGAGAGCAGAGAGGGAGGAGAGCAGAGAGAGGAGGAGAGCAGAGAGGGGAGGAGAGCAGAGAGAGGAGGAGAGCAGAGAGAGGAGGAGAGCAGAGAGAGGAGGAGAGCAGAAAGGGAGGAGAGCAGAGAGGGGAGGAGAGCAGAGAGAGGAGGAGAGCAGAGAGGGGAGGAGAGCAGAGAGAGGAGGAGAGCAGAGAGAGGAGGAGAGCAGAGAGAGGAGGAGAGCAGAAAGGGAGGAGAGCAGAGAGAGGGGAGAGCAGAGAGAGGGGAGAGCAGAGAGAGGAGGAGAGCAGAGAGAGGAGGAGAGCAGAAAGGGAGGAGAGCAGAGAGAGGGGAGAGCAGAGAGAGGGGAGAGCAGAGAGAGGAGGAGAGCAGAGAGAGGAGGAGAGCAGAGAGAGGAGGAGAGCAGAGAGAGGAGGAGAGCAGAGAGAGGAGGAGAGCAGAAAGGGAGGAGAGCAGAGAGAGGAGGAGAGCAGAGAGAGAAGGAGAGCAGAGAGAGGGGAGAGCAGAGAGGGGAGGAGAGCAGAGAGAGGAGGAGAGCAGAAAGGGAGGAGAGCAGAGAGAGGAGGAGAGCAGAGAGAGAAGGAGAGCAGAGAGAGGAGGAGAGCAGGGAGAGGAGGAGAGCAGAGAGAGGAGGAGAGCAGAGAGAGGGGAGAGCAGAGAGAGGGGAGAGCAGAGAGAGGAGGAGAGCAGAGAGAGGAGGAGAGCAGAGAGAGGAGGAGAGTAGAGAGAGGAGGAGAGCAGAGAGAGGAGGAGAGCAGAGAGGGAGGAGAGCAGAGAGAGGAGGAGAGCAGAGAGAGGAGGAGAGCAGAGAGAGGAGGAGAGCAGAGAGAGGGGAGAGCAGAGAGAGGGGAGAGCAGAGAGAGGAGGAGAGCAGGAGAGAGGAGG